>NC_065513.1:13087869-13181318 GCF_006386435.1 Epinephelus moara
GTGTAAAAGTTATAATAGAAGTGTTTCTGAATGGGTTTTGTAGTCCCTTAGCAAAGCTAAATTGATAAAAAAACAACAACAACAAAAGCAAAGATATAATGTATTTTTTAGAGCATTTATTGTGCAGAATGCAGATCTCAAAACTCAAAATTAAAACCCAGTACTCTATGGTGCAAAATGTCCCCTGGGATCTATATCAAAAGGTAATTTCCATCTTTTAGCAAAATCCTAAATGACTGAGTTGTGTTTTTTCCACCTGGACCTTTATGCTCTGCCATTTCTCCTCTAATCATCACGCTGTAACCTGTGACAGGCTGCTATGATACCACAACTATCACACTTTCACATATGGAGTTTTTTGTGGAGCCCCTAGCGTCACATAGGTTTACATTACCAAAGGTTTATGACAAACTCTCTTGCCGAAAACCAACTCCCGTGTGCGCACGGCGAGAGAGGAGAGGGAGAGACGCTGTGCTGCCGCCAGAGGAGACACTGAATGAGTTCCCTCTGAGCGGTAAGTCGCTAAAAGAGTCTGAGAAGTCCGGGGCTGTTCATAAGACATTAACTCACTCACTCACAAGTTCTCCAGCAACACATGTTGCACGTGCTACGCTAAATCACGGACGTGAACCAGCTCCTCTTGCTCCGCTGTCTCTGTGCTCGCAGCCATTTTCACAGAGGCAGGTGCGATGACGTCATCGACGATAGGATGGTAGAGCGCAAATCTCTACCGTGGGCCAAATTTATATCATTTCTACCGTCTACCGCATATACCGTGCAGCCCTACTTCAAATGTAAAATAAAAAGGCAATTATGTATTATGAATTTTGTTTTATTATTTGATTAATTTAGGTACGTAAATAGTCAAAATACTGTATGTTATGTTGTATATTTTCTCAGCTGAACTTAAAGGATACATTACATACATATGAGGGGTACAAATGACAGTGGAAACAGGTGAACCCAAAAAGTGAAGCAATCCAGACGATTTCTAATTTATGGTGTAGGTCTTGTCCACTTCCTTTATAAATCTGAAACAATTATAGCTTTATGTTCCAGCGCTCTAAGGAAATGCCCAGTTCCATTTGCTGTGATATTTAATAGCAAAATTATATAAATTTGCTGTTAACGGCGAATGTTCAGTGTATTTTACTTCAGAAATGGCTTTAAAATAATATCAATAATTTACCACTGATCAGTGCACAGAAAAAATGTGTTATCATTCATTAGCTGTAAACATGATTCTCACTCCTGTCTTATTTTCTGACTGAGATACGAGCCACGAATGTAAACTGTAAGGCTGTGTTGGTATTGGAATGAGGCCCATTGCCTGTCTGCTGTAACAGGTCTGCAAGGAGCTGGAGGAATGTACGGCAGGATTTAACGCACAGGGTGTCTGGTGCCAGCATGCACACAGGGACAAGGGCAAACACACACAAGCGCACGTACACACAGCTCTGTATGTAGTCAGTGGTAGGGCCTTTACCTTACCAGATAACAGTACACTTATGATGCTGAGATACCGTGTATCACAGCCTTATCAGAGATAGCAGAGAGAGGGAGAGAGTCCTTTCCGGTCTCCTCCAGGGTCAGGTGTTTCCGAGCCCGCTGACACCAGCCACCTTCATCTACAGTCTGGCCTGTCATGATGGCCACGGGCTGCAGCATCACACTGCTCTGTCTGGATTCATTCAGCAGTGGTGTGCTCCCATGTAGGGAAAAAAAATCACCAACATGTGGGGTGAGATAACGACACAGCGATACAGTAATGTTAAATAAAACCTGTAAAATATATATATATGTAGTCCTGATAGTATCTTATCACGCTGAGCTAAAAGGGACTACATTAAAAATAGCAGTCGAAACATTGCTTCATATCACAGATTAAAATGCTGGGGAAGTGTGTGAAGTTAAGCTGGTTAATGGGTTTATCACAGGTTTGCAGAATCCCCTGTCTTTTGACCCGCCTGAGTGCATTCATGATACAATGAGGCTAAATCATCTCATGCCCATATTGAGGATTTCAAAGCTAAATCTCTGCCAAGTTTCTCAATCTCTAGCCACTGCATTGAGCTTATTAAAATTTCAATCTGCTACAGGCTCTCTTTCTCGCCTCGTAGGATGAATGTGCCCTTTTAATAATGTAACCGGTTTTAACAAGATCGTAAAATGTTCATCTAACTTTCATAAGCCCTGTTAGCAAAGTGACAAATTCATGTGATGGCAGGAATCACTTTGGCAGTCCCTCAGTTTTAGAAATGAGAACACCGATTTTTAAAAAAAAAAAATTTCATCTTTCAGTGCAGCTCCATGGAGGCTGGAGAGTTGTGCCTAAGTTTACAGCTGCCTGCAGGGAAGGCTGAGCTTGTTGCTGTGTCACCCCCGTGGCTCTGAAATAGAGTTTAGTCATGACGGGGGAGATTTAGATTGGCCTTCTGGTAACTGATAGTGCTCCACTGAACACTCCCCTTCTCCTCTGCCTCATCTATAATGTACATGAGTTACACAGGGCTAAACCTTGAAAACACAGCCTTCTCAGACGCAGCTAGAGCGTCTCCTGTGTGATGGCATTTATAATCCATTTATGTCTGATGAGCTCTCTGTGTTTTTACACTCTTTCATACAGTATGTGTTTCAGTGACATTAGTTGAACTGGGGCAGGGTCAGGGTGGTGTGAATGTAAAAGCTGCTGGCTGAATTAGTGGAGTGTGTGTGTGTGTGTGCGCGCCTCACTCTCTCAGGCGTTGCTGAAGTAATGTGACCTTCATAGGCAGATTAAAATATGTAGCAGGCGTGCATTGATTTTTGAACTGGCTGATGGTATTTATGGACTCAGCCTGTGCATAAATATTGATACTCGCTCTCCTAAAGAAAGATCTGGCTTTGTGCATCCATGTGTGTTTGTGGACTCATGGGCCAGTTGAGATAAAGAAAAAAAAAAGTATGAACAGATAGTACCTGATAATAAAGAATAATTGGTAGCTCATGTATTTTGGTAACCTAAATCTGCTTGTGACCCAGCAGCAGCTTAATAAGGTCATTCCCATTATGTGGTGGCTAATTACAATGCCTGTCATTGAAGTCCCCGAGCTGCACTGTCAAGTAAAAGAGCAGTTTAAAGGCACAATTCACACCTAAACCTTTAACCCAGAGAGCTGTTTATCCATCCATTCAGGGTTTTTCTGTTGGCATTAAGCATTTTGGCTGACATTCCCGGCGAGCCTCAGCTGTACCCTATGTTTAATGTGAATTAAAGGAGCTGTGTGTGGCATTCAGATCTGTGATGCAGCTCTCAACATGGAAGCTCTCACCATGTGCTTTAAATTTTTCCCAGTGGCCACTCGCAGAATTGCAGAGAAAAAAATTCCCTGCGGCCCAAAATGCATTTTTCCCATAGACTACCACTGTAGAAAACATGTCTGTAAAACTGTTGACAGGACACCTTGAACTGCAAACAAGGTCAATTGTGACTCTTTCTATTATGTATTTTTGATACATGGAGGTTTTATATTTGTAAAACTTTCCTCGTGCAGATAAAGACCATCTTAAAAATTTAAACCAGTGGGAGAAACAATATAGCGTGTATTCAGTAGGCCGCAGACCTTTGAAATTAATGCGGGTGCTAGAAACTTTATTTAGTGTATAGGCCAGGCAAGGTATGCCATTGGACTGAATAGGCATCATCTTGGGGCCCGATGTGTAGTTATTGTTATACATATATGCTATCAGCTAACCATGCTAACAGTGGGAACAGTGCTCTCACGACAACGCCGTTACGCTACTGCGGGTTGGGACAGCTTTATCAGTGGTAACTGTGCAGTGCAGAGCAGTGACAATTACCTAGCCAGTGGGATACACACAGGGACTCACATGCACGAACATTCACTTATGGCCGGACTGTCTACTACAACAACAGACAGAGAAGCTCGGATTACAACACACAGAGGGAGTATGACTGCTCCGGATGCCATTACTCTGCTATATTTTACACAGCAAATACATTTTGCTACATTACATCTATAAAACATCAACATATTAGCATTGTCATTAATAGCATGTTAGCATGTTGATGTTTAAAGCACTGCTGTGTTTAAGTACAGCCTCACATAGCCCCATTTGTGACCTCAGCGCTCTGTGTGTGTTGCTCCGTGACCTCAGTAACATAGGCTCATCCTCTCATTTCAAATCTTAGGGGTGAAAATACAAATACAGCCCTTTTCTCCCACTTGTCACGTGGCAGTAATTTGCATCTTCAAAAGATCTCACAGGTGTTTTATTCTCTGCCCAAGTTTTAAGACCAATATTTCCACAGACTGAGCCCAGCTATTCGGCAACTGATTTTTGTCCATCAGCCACTCAGTAGATTACCTTTGTTTTTTTGGCTGGTGATTGAAGCAAATCTAGCAGCCACTTGCCTTCTTTACCAGCATTTGGCTGGTGGCTGGGGCTAAACCAATTCTTTGGCATTTCTTGCCATTATTAGACAATTGACTGTGGATATTGGGAGAGAGAGAGAGGTATGATTTATAGCAAGAATCACCAACCAGAATCAAAGCATGGATGTTGTGGTTACATGCCTTAATCACTCGCCACCAGAATGCCCCTATCTATCCATCTAGATTTGGTGTAATATAATGAGGTTTAGACTATAGTTGTAACT
The DNA here is from genome assembly GCF_006386435.1 of Epinephelus moara. Classification (NCBI taxonomy): domain Eukaryota; kingdom Metazoa; phylum Chordata; class Actinopteri; order Perciformes; family Serranidae; genus Epinephelus; species Epinephelus moara. The sequence continues at coordinate 13,092,530 of NC_065513.1, forward strand.
CCACACAGTGCACTCAGCGGCATTTGTTTTGTGCTCAGTGCTCCTAATACTGGATGTTTTTATTTTTTGTCCTTTCTTTCATAAATATGCACATTTGTGGAATACGTTACTGGCTTTATTTTGAAATCTTTGTGTAATTGTAAATCATCAAGAGGTAAGTGATTGTGCTCAGTCTAGTGCCCCTTAATTAGATTGGTGCCTGGGTGGAATTAAAGGCCAATGATGGCTGCCAGGGTTTCTCATACAGACAGAGGAGCTGACTGATAAGCCGGCCACTCACAGTGTCAGAAGAGTTGCGATGAGCTGTGTCTGTGTCTGGAGTGTTGTTATTGTATCCCTCTATAACCCTCTCTTGCTTCCTCGAATTGCTCCTTTGTCTCAGTTGGGAATGCTTGTTCATCAGAGCGTTTTGTTCAGCGGTTAGGCGTTTTTTTTTCCTGCGAGCTTGTTGTTGACTGTTAAGTTCAGACTCCTGCCTCTCGCTGCATTTGAGATGCTGTCCTCTGTGAGGTTTTGTTCTTAGTAGGTGCTTTGGGATGAGTGTGAGGGGCAAGTGGTCCTGACAGGCCGACTTGGGCTGACTCACACTGCTGACATGACTTTTCGTCCAATGAGTTCACCAGAAAAAGATTGTTTTCTGGGTCATTTGCTTAGATTGCATCGCTCTCCCTTTCCTTTTCGCTCTTTTTTCTCTGTTGTTTTTTCTCAGTTGATGTTTTAGGTATCACAGCTTTCCAGTGAAACGAGAGCCAGCTCAGGAAAGTCCTGTGAATGTGCCGATTAGAGAAAAACCAGAGTGAATAAACACCCACCATATTTTGTATATTTTATGGGAATCCCAAAAAGATGACAAGAAGCCAGTCTCCCACTCCCAGAGCTGCATCTAAATGTTCTCTGCAAACTTGGAGTGTAGTCTGACAGAGGTCTCACAGAGCAAAATAAGGCACTGAGCCACTTACTGGGGACTGAACATTTAACTTGCACTCTGTTAGAAAGTAAGAGAAAGACCAGAAAATGGCTGGGAGTCAAAAAATACCTGTTTACACTGACAAAAGAAGCTGTTTTTCCTCTGCTGAATAAAGAGGCTGTCCTTTACCACATGTAGTTATTATGCTGACCTTAAGATCATATTAACTTACTATGTCAGACACACAGCTTATCATTTAGAGTCTGTGATGGTGTATTATTGGGTGACTGGAGCTATTGCAGCATGCAGTAATTTAATCAGTAGGCTTGGATTGCAGCATGGACCTGGGGCTGGCAGCTGAACTTCAGGATCAGGTTGCAGACTTATACTGCTGTTTCTGAATTCTGTGAAGTGAGGTCCGTGTATTTCACCATCCTCACTACGGTTTGGACAGGCTCTGAGACCAAAGGGCACAGAAAGCTACCATTTGTTACCTTACTGCTCGTCTGGATATGAGGGAACTTGTCTTTAAGGCTTGCACCGTCTCTGTGTGGGAGAAGGTAAGGCCAGGCCAGTGAAAGCGCTCTGGGAAACGTAACCTTTGTACAGTGTAGGTGAGAAAATTCCGACGGTATGGGGAAAGTTCAGGCAAGTGGATTGAATTGTGTCTGTTTGATGTTTTCACAATGGGACAAGTAGCCAGTCTCTGTCAGTGTCAGACACTCCTCTGACCTGTTTTTCTTTTTTCTTTTGAAGCAGTTTCTTTTTCATTAAATTCTCACAAAAAAAAACCCTGCTGGAATCTACTGCTGTCACAGTTAAAAAGACTCTTTTGCATAGAAATAATAATTCCTTGTAGAATTTAATGTGTCATTGACAACAATCCAGTTCCTCTTTTCAAATTCAGTTCTGGTAATTTTCATGTGAACTGCTTACTGTGGAAAATGTTGACTCTAACAATCATTTAGTCTAATATTCAGTCTTCATTTTTACATAAAGTCCTAAAGCAATTCTGCCTGTAGTGTGAGATAGCTCCACCTCGTTCTAGTGCAGTCCTTCTGGAAATTTCTGAACACCTCTGGAAATTTGTAGCAACAAGCATCATTACTTCTTTATGAAACAAGGCCCAAAGAGGCAGGTTCTTCCAGTGGACACTGGATTTGTTTAGAACATAACAGCCAAAAGCACAATCTTTTTATTTTGTGCACATTTTCTGCAAATGAGCTGCAAATGCAAGTATACATTATTTTTCTTACCAATTCATTTTTTTTGATAAATTTCTAAATCTTTTAGTTTATAAAATGTCAAAAAAATATTAAAAATGTCCATTACATATTCCTGTCTACAAATGTGTTACATTGTCTGACCAACAGTCCAATATATGAAAATGTTCAGTTAGCTTAAGTATGTATCTCACAGATGAGACTTATTACACAGGCGGAGCAGGGTTTTTTACCTGCTACACAAAGACTCCTCCTTTGTAGTGTGTGGTTGCTGCCAGCGTCACTGTGCATAATGCTGTAAGTTATACAGGGTTTAAATCGTAACCTATATTAACTGTTGCTGAATTAATTAATCTGGATCATTTTAATTGATTTATTTTTATGTGAAATGTCAAAACACCCTAAAGGTTTGCCTCTGTCACATTTTCTCTGCTAGAATAAGCTATCTATTTTAGAGCAGTGCAATTCCGTAAGGGCACGCACTGCTTTTGTGTTCGGTGTAGCAGCATAAGCGCTTCAGTTGATCGTAATGGACATGCTCTGCTGTGAGCATGCAATAGCGAACATGCCGCACACGTCCGTACCCCATGTATTTTGGCCATTGGAATGATATTAGGGTTGAGATTTTCAAGATATGATAGCTAACAAATATCATGGCATCACGGTAAATGGTATTACACAATTATTATTTTTACCATTATCAATTACAATAACCCTTAAAGGAATGAAACAGAAGGGTTTATTTTGGTTTACGCTTTAATTACGATTATTACAATTTTTTTTAATGGCTGTCTTAAAAAGTCTCCCTTTTCAAAATAGATAAAATAAAGGTGAGATTCTCTGTTTGGTTTATTTTTTTCCCTGATACCATAGATAAGCAAATGTTCACGGTATGATAACCACTCTTTTTCATACTATGGTATATCTTGACACCGGTATTTTGCTGCAACCCAAAGAGATGTAAACTGAAAAAAAAAAGCAAATCCTTTTATTGGAGATGTTGCTGATTATTTTCTGTTAATCAACTAATCAATCAACCAGTGGATTGTTTTAGCTGTAAAAATCACTTATAAGATGTAATTTACTGAATTTGTCCTGGAGAATATTTTACACTGGTGCTACAGTGGTGTGTGCAGGCCTGTCTTCATTACTGTAACATGATCACAATGGAAAGTCACTCATTATTCAAACATTAAGCTTAGGCTTTGGCTGAACCCAACAGTGTCTGATGCTCTGATCACTCAATAGGCTGCACTGGAGCTGCTGTGCTGACCTGTTGTTGCATAACAATGAGAGAGCATACATTTACCAGCTGGGAGTCCTTTACCTGCAGCTGTTGGATATTTGTGGTGGATTTTAACCTCATTAAAGAGGCAGGGAGTTTGGTATTTCCTTGCTGCATTGCTGCCATAAGCACTGCCTTCGACTTAAAGAATGCCTCTCCCCTCTTTCTCTCTCTGCGCTGATGATGACTCACACTCCAACACACCCTGCAGAAATCTCCTCTCATGCACCCGAGAGAGAGAGAGAGAGAGAGAGAGAGAGAGAGAGAGAGAGAGAGAGAGAAAAGAGGGGTGTGTTCTTTTATGTGGCTCTAACACACACAATACCTGTTCATGTGTCCTGATCTACCTGCTCTGTGTGTCTGTTTACAGAAATACCTGTGCTCATCAGTATTCCCTGTGGTTCCCTACAGGGTGAAAATGCAGCTGGTGTTTTTGCACTGCTAAACCCTCAGTGTATTTTGCATTTATACAGGCAACCGATTCTCCTGTCTGCAACCGAGGCGCTTCAGGAGTGCATTTACATTCATCAGATGCATTTGATACCTTTAAACAGGGAGAAATCACAAAAGGCCCAAGTTTGAGGTCATTATTTTAGCAGAGGGAGCTGAGTGTCAGATCAAAGCATTAGCAAACATAACATCTATAAAGAGTTCGGTGCAAAGGTGCCATTTATAGATTGTCCTCATGATCCTCTCACCGTAGTCTGCCCTCCAGTGAACAAGCTAACATTGTGTGACATTTGCAGTGATGCTGAAGTCCAGCCTGCACGTGCTGCAGTGCCGTAGGTCCGCTGCCCTGAGGCTTCTGCTTCTCTGGAAATAGAAAAAGAGCAAAGAGACCGAGCGTGATTAATGGCCATGTATGTGCAGCAGAAAACACAACAGGCCTGTCTGCCGCCATTTCCTAACACACAGCCCCACAGGCAGAGAATTGCATAACAGATCTGCTAACTTGCTCATGCTGATTCTTAATTGCTTTGGTTCATTCATTGTATGCGGTTACGGCTGCGTGGCCCTGCGCGATGCACGCGTGTCAGGTGGGATCACAGTCTCAGTGAGATGTGAGCTGTTTCAGATTCGGAGTGGTTTGCCCTGCAACGGGTCGCTCTCCGCTTATTTACCATGCCCCAGAGTTCAGCTCTCAGGACTGTCTTTGGAAGAAATGTTTTATCTCTCCCCTCTCGTGCCAGTCCTGATTTGACTGGCACTCTGTTTTTTCTATTAAGAATGTGCTATTTTAAGCGCACTGTGTCAAAACACGGCTGTCTCATCCTGTGTATGTATGTGCTCTCTGAAATAACTTCCCTTCCCCAGAAGGCTTGAGTGGTCTCTTCAACTACATGTGCTGAAGCCCTGTTTGCCGCGCTTCACACTGCATGCAGACCCATTATGCAACCCTGTGCATCAGCCGTGGGGCCACCGGGCCAGAATGGCAGCCAGCTACCAATCACTCTCCTTCTCATTTTCCCTCTCTCCCCTGTTTTCATCTCTTTCTCTGACTGTCTGTTTTACCCTGACCCCCTCCACTTTGTTCCTTTCTTAGTTCAAAGTTTTTAAGGTGAAGGAGAATGCATGGTGCACTGATTTGTTTGTATACCAAATTACAGCCGTCTATGTTTTTGGGAGACAGTAAAAGCTGTGGATTGCCGCTGGCATGCAGCGTGGCTCTCTCTTGGTGTACTGGAGTGTGAAGGCAGGTCAGTGGGGGCCAGCGGAAGAAGAGAGGATGATCTGTCCTTTGTTGTCAGTGGGCTTCCTGTGCGCTCTGCCTCATCTTAATGCAAAATAGAGGGTTGTATTTTCAGAAGCATTGGACCTCTGAATGGACATAGTCTGCAATACTCACAGTGCTCCTTAAATTCCTAATATGCCATCTACTGATAATGATAAAGTGTAACATGAAGATCATTATCATATTCTCATGAAAAACATACTTTAGTTTAAATCCATTGTTACCCAGGCAGGTTTCATTGTATGTCTGCGTGTGATGATTTTCCTGTTAGCCATGTGAACAGAGGAGATGTTTTTCATGCTTGGCCCCAGTGTCCAGTTCATTTGATTAGTATGAACACTGTGTACCGTACCCAGGTGCAGTACGCCGATCCGTGCCTGAGTCTGCTTAAAAAGGTGGTCTTGAGTATCATACATGTGTACTCTGGTACAATACATTTCAGGTGTAAACACCAGCTGTACCAAAACATGAAGTGAGCTGCTATTAAATGTGACTACAAGGAGATTTTAACAGGTTATGAAACAGTCTCAGTTTAATACTGACGCTTCTACCAGACGGCAGCGCAGCCTGTCGTTGACAGACCCAGATCCGGCTTTGCTGTTGCTGCCGATCTGCGGTTGGAGCTCTGGCGGGAGGCAAATAGCCAATCATACTTATGAATGGTAGGATTCAGTCGGACCTAAGGTAAAAATCCCACTAAGAATTAGTGTATTCTCAGTAGCTCACTACTTTTGTTCTCTGTGCACATACTCTAAGTACATTTACATGTAAGGCTGGTGTGTTGGTGTAGATTATATTGTGGGAATACTGCAAAAGCAAACACAGTGGTAGAAGGAGTATTTAACTGTTAAAGGAGCAGTAACAGTGTAATTGTACTCCATTACAAGTAAAAGTCCTGCATTCAAAAGAGAAAACAAAGAAGTATTAGCATTACGACACTGTATCAAAGGTACGTATTGTGAAGAATTCTTACTTTCAGAATGTTAAATTCTTGTTTCAGTGATGTTAAAATAACATTACTGATATTATAGCTACAGTTTTAAATGCGTAGCTAAGCTTCACTGCTGGTTAGGGTTTTAGTTTGCAGGAACAAAAACAAAACTAGAATGACCAACTCGCAATCATATGCCTCTGCTAACCAGACAAGTTGCAGTTACAGTTTACACACATATCTGTCCGGACTCATTTATAGCCATGACAGTTGACAATCCTTCAAATATGAATGTTGCTGCAAAGAAGCTACAAATTCTAAAACACGGATGCTTACTTTAACCACATGTGGCAGCACAGACGATCTGTACAATCACCACAGTTTCAAGATGGGCACCCAAGATTAGTGTCACCAATTCAGTATCCATCTCTCCCTCTGGTCTCTCCCTTGAGTTATGACATTGAATAATGGCCAGAGACATGTTTTTGCAGAACATCATAACAGTGTGTGTGTGTGTGTCACAGTGAAGCTGACCCTTGTTCTTTTGATACAGAATGTCATCACTTTACTTATTCTTTTAGACATTTGTGTGACATTTTGAAATAAATAGCATATGAATTCTTGAGTGATGGCTAAATACATTTTTTGGTCACAGTGACCTTGACCTTTGACCTTTGGACGCCAAATTATAATCAGTTAATTCTTGAGTCAAGGTGGACGTTTGTGCCAAATTTAAAGAAATTCCCTGAAGGCCTTCTTGAGAGTGAGACAGATGCAAGGTCACTGTGACCTTTGATCACCAAAAATTAATCTGTTCATTGTTGATAAAGCAGATGTTTGTGAGACATTTGAACAAATTCCCTTGAGGTGTTCAGAATGTACATATGGAGAGACGGACGGACAACCCGAAAACATGCCTCTAGCTACAGCTATCACCAGTGCGGAGGCATAAAAACTACTACAACTGCTGTACCAGCACCTGTGTGCACTAATGAATACATTGTAGCTTCATAGTTAATGGACAGATATGATATTAGTTTTCATTTTCTCTGTGGGCAAGAAAGCAAGTACTTGTATTCCCCAAGATGTTGAACTTTTCTTGTGAGTTGTAAGAGTTGTAGTTTAGTGAGTGTCGTAAATACTAAACGGTGTTGTGCAATTTTCTGCAGCCTAAGCAACACACATCATAATCACCGTGGGATTCGAAGAGAGAAATTACAGGCAAATTATGTTCTGCGAATTAAAAGCACATTATGTTCTATTCAAGTCCTCTCAGTGTGCTGAGAGTATGTCTGCCTTGACATCTCACACTAGGTGAACCTCAGACATCAACATTTAGCTGAGACTCTATTAATGTGGTAAATGAGCCTCAGACAGATATTTGAAGTAGTTCAGAGTTTTAATTGAATGAGCTGGGATATCAGAGAAGTAATGTCGACCCTTTCACGCTCTCTTACACATACACACACACACACACACACACACACACACACACTTCTGTCGCTTTATTTTCATAGCAGGAAAAATGCTTTGAAAACATGGAGACATTCTGTATGATAAAACAATCGACAGCAGTGGAGTCTGAGCCAGTTAAGACTGCACAGAAACACTTCTGATTTGGCATTGTTTTCCATGTGGAGAAATGAGGATCTCAGCACAGTTAAGTTCTGCATCAACTTGTACGTAGATGTAACAACCTTTTGCAAAACAGCTTCTCTTTAGTCTCAAATCCAAACTATTGCTTTGCCAGCACAAATGCCATGGTAACTGCTGAGAGCAGGGTGACATTTACTAAAAGGGACAGTTCACCCCAAAATCAAAAACACATATTTTTCCTCTTATCTGTAGAGCTGTTTATCAATCGTGATTGTTTTGGTGTGTGTTGCAGAGTGCTTGAGATATTCTCCGTAGAGATGTCTGCCTTCTCTCTAATATATTGGAACTAGATAGCACTCGGCTTGTGGTGCTTTAAGCGGCAAAAATACATTTGAAAATGTCAGCAGCAATGTCTCTTTCCAGAATTCATGACCTGTTACATGAAACTGCTCACAACAAGGTCCGTGGATTATCTTGAGTAACCGGGGCGAACAGTCCCGTCAAGTGTTTTTAGTGGAGGATCATACAAAGAGTAGAATATGGCTAATTTTGCAATGCTTGTACTGAACTGTGCTTTGATAGAAGTGACCATCGAACAGTATACATTGTGGTTTTTTGTCACTGTGTTCTAGCAGCTATGCAAAAGGATGATATAATATCTGTGACAACTTGGACATGCGTGTTCTGTTAAGACTTTTAAAACATGTTACTGTATGAGAGCTTATTAAAGTAATTTGTAGTGAGTTCCAGTGAGCATGAAGTGCTTGATTCAGTGCTAATGTTGGCTCTGTTTCTTCCAAACCAACATCACCCAGCCCCTGCTGAGTGGAGGCTGCAGAAATGAATGGGCACTACAGTAGTTTTCTTTCTGAGAACCACACACACTTGTACACACACACATGTATATATATTTACTGTAACCCTGCTCAGTCAGGTCCATTCTGTCTGGCGGTCTCTAGGTATACGTTGTCACCTTTTGTGGCAGGAAGCATGAAATTATGTTGGCATTTCATACAGATCTAAATCGACTTGGATGTATTTTTTTTTCCTTCTGCTGTTTGTTGAATGCAGAAAGGACTCATAACCTCTGTAATTAACCTCACTGCTTACAAAAATTCAGTGGAGTGCAATGAATTAGATCCTGGAAAACAGAGAAGCCTGTCGTGACTGTTATTGCGGCAGTAAGACATTAGTCTAGCCTCTCACTGTCTCCTGTCCTCCGGTCTGTTTTGGAACCTTCAGAATTTTTCCAAAGCAAAAAGCTAAATTGGAGTTGGTTTTTGTCCTGCTGAATACTTAAATTGGAGTCCATAGTGATAGAAATGGAGAGTCCAATGATTGACAGGTTGGAGTGTTGTTTTTGTGCTGTTTATCCTCTCCTCTGTGTGCAGGAATCAAAGTCCTGACAGCCCTGTCTGATCCCTGGATGAGGACCAGCGAGCATATTGACAATCAAGCCTTGTGCAGCAGCAGCCATCTACTCCAAGCTGTTGTTTATATGCTAATGCTGGACTCTGCCACTCCTGACTCACTTTCTGTTATGCTGTTATTCGTGCACAGCTTCGTATTAATCTGAACTCCTATTCAATTTGACAAAAATGTCACCTGTCATGATATTTCGTCTGGAGCATCTGTGAGATCACGATACCTACTAAATTTAGTTTACCAGCAAAGGCTTGCTGATTACAGAATTCTGGCTTCTGGGGAGCCATGGGCTGAAACAAAATTAGTTTGAGATTTGCAGTCCTCATTTACCCTGGAGTTACAGGGCTCTCTGCTGTAAAAATAAGTAATTTGTTTTCAATTGAGCCTCAGCAGGGATGCCTCCTCATTTGTTCCGAGCTACTATGTGTGTGTGACCATAGTGTGTGTGAGTGCACGTGGAAATTTGTGTGTAGATTTTCTGATATACTCCTTGAAATACTTGAAAAACTAAAGGGTAGCCTACTTTTGATACTCACATCATTTTTATCCATGTTAGGATTTTGGTTTTATGAATGGCAGTGTGGGTCTATCAGTCAGTCCGTTCACTGCTTTAGTCCACACTGAAATATCTGAACTATTTGATGGATTGCCATAAAATTTTGTTCAGACATTCATGGTTCTCAGACGATAAATTGTAATGCCGTTGGCAGTCCTCTGGCTTTTTCTCTAGGAAAAGGGCCACCATGATGTTGAACTTTATGGTTTTGAGTGAACTGTCTAAACAGTTAATGAATGGATTACAGTGACATTTGCTACAGACATTTATGTTCCCTCAAGATGAATTAAAACAACTCAAGTCAGAGTTTCAATTTGTCACATACTTCACATACCTGCAAAACTAATTACATTCATAGTAGGGGTGGAAATCACCAGAGATGCGTGATACAGTATTATGACACTTTGGTCACTATACAATATTGTTGTGATTTCAAATGTTATGTAACAAGCAGGAGTATTGCAATAACAAAAATATTGTGATATATATTGCGATTTATTACCCTTTTTCAACTGCAAATGAAGGAGAAACTTTGTCAACATCTGTTTTTATCTAATAAGCGCTTACTTTTAGTTTTGCTGGCAAGCGTGTTTACAAACAGTACTCAACAATCAATTCAAAATCAACAATTAAACATTAAACCTGAAAATCATCAGCATGTTGGCATTGTCAGTGTTAGCATGTGGCTAACATTAGCATTAAGGACAGCCTCACAGAGCCAGTAGCATGGCTGTAGACTTTAAGTCTTTAGTGGTTCTCGCCCTTTGTTTGTGTCGAAGATCCCTAAGTTGATACACATTAGTTCATGGACCCCCATTTCATGAGATTTTGCTTCATGGACCTGCATCTAAAAAGTTTTTGGCTGTTAGAGATGATTAATAACAAATACATTTGAGCAGATAACTGTGGAGGAGGTGAAACTGATGATCAGAATAGTCACTCTTGCGACTCTTACTCACATTGGAGTCACTTCTATAGTGAATTAAATAGTGAAAATAAACTATTCCCCATATTCTGGAGGACCACCTGGAACTCCCTCAAGGACCACTGGTGGTCCCCGGACCCCTGGATGAGAACCACTGGTTTAGACAATACAAATACGCTGTATGTATAAATTTATTACATTGTTCAATTAATTGATAATTATCTGAAATGACCTTGATGTCACAATTAAAACACTTGCACAACAGGGGCTCACACAGACACACTCTCACACACACTTTCTCACACATATGCACAAATGTCAAGCTTGCTTCTGTCTCATCTATTTGTTGCCTCGTCTTTTTTATTTACCTCTTTGCGTGTTTTGTTTCCCAAAGTCTTCCGTACAGATTGTATTGCAAACATTGGGATAATAATAGAGCTGAATCGAATTTGTCTGTTTCCATTGCTGGCATTATTTGGTTTTTCAGTCCGGCCACTTGTATGATTTGGCACTTGAACGCTGCAGGCAGCAAGGCCTCGCTCAGGTAATGACCAGTAATTGAGTGCCCTGTAAATTGGCAGTGATGGTAAGAGAGTGTCCCCCAGATGGGAGGCAAAGGCGTCTGTTTCTGCTGCAATTGTGCCAGACTCCTGTGGGGTGAGAGCCTCACTCTTTATCTCCTCCTGGGCACCACCTGTCTCCCATTACTGGACACAGGATCTCTTCACCCATACCCTAATGTGAAAACTCCTCACATCAGAGTCTGTCTGGTTTTGCCAAGGCCAAAGCCAAGTCTGACACCTCATAATAATCAATTCACAGACAGGCAGCCTTTCTAACTCGCACGTGTACAAGCAGATGATCCTCCACAGCAGACCTCTCCATTTTCCTCTTTCTCTGGCATTAAAGACCCATTAATGGACACTTCTGTGGGGCCAGGCTGACAGCAGCTATTGGCAGGAATTGAGGATTGGATGTAGGGAAGGATGTTTAAGCCTGGTGCTGAGGTTCAGGTTAGAAAAAAACAATGATCTGCTTACTCTACACCTGAATTAATTGGAAACAGTCCAGTGTCAAAACATGCATGAAAGCTCCTGACTGTTTACAGCAGTTTTGCACAAACTCTATTTTGCCAACATTAAGTTTGTTCCCCTTTGACAAAGGATGTAAAAGTTAAGGTGTACTCATTATATTGGTTTTGCAATCTGGAGAGCAAACTAATTGGTCACCAGCTGTTGAAATGTAGTTAATGAATGGAAAGGCGATGGAGAGCTGTTCCCTGCATCCAGTACAGCTCCTCCCTGCAGGATGGAGCAGCATATGTCTGTGGCACTGGCTGAGGATCAAAGCGGGAGACAGGCCACCTCAGCTGGTGACAGCCCCTTCGCCTACAGTATAACAGCCTGAGCTCTCAGTGTGCGGGGCAGGAAGATGGCTAAATTAGCAGCAGCCATTGTAGAATTAGTGTTTTTCAAGAGTTTATCATTACATTTTGTTGAATTGAGCGTCTAACTGAGGCAGAGAAAGGGGGATGCACCGTCAGAGCTTGTGCTGGTGAGTGCAGACTGTATATCAAAGTCTGCTGCACTAATGCAATGAATCACAAAATCACAACAGCATCAACACAGAGGTGTTATTGCTGTCTGATACAGTAGAGCACAGGCGTTAATCCAGTGGGTGGAAAAGGGAGTCCCTGTGCTCCTGTGACTCCTCAATCATTCTGTAAATTACAGGTGTAGATGAAATTAATGGACATAATTGTCACAGCTGAAAACAGTCCTATTTCTTCTGAATGCTGCACCAGTTTGGATCTGAAGGATCACTATAGATACCTCATAATTATCCATCTTAGTCTACCTTGGCATTTCATAGGTCAGTGATTTTGCATTACCAGAGACATCAGGATAACACTGGATCAGAACAAATAGGACAGCATGTAATATTTTGTGTTATAATCAGCTTATCTGGTTGGGGCCCAAGTGTGCAGACAAACAGGCAGCCTGGTTCGATGTGAATTAATTTGATCATGGCAGGTTTGCGAGATTCTCTTTCTCCGTTGGCTTCTGACTGAGAGGGGCGCAGATGTGAGAGCACAACTCCCCGTAGACAGGGAGTGAGTGATTTTGGCAAAGTAGACAGCACGAAGGGAAAGATGGCTGCTCCTTTTACTTATTTTTCACAGAGAATTTTTTACCAAGACGTGGTTGTCTCTGATACATCTGGTTGAGCTTGTAATCTGTCTGATTGTATCAAAACTGTCCAGTAATGTGTGCTAAATGCTGTGGACCTTTTATAGTGGAATAATCTATACTGCATATCTAGTTAGACTGCAGGAAATCTGACTTTAAATACCTGCAAGGCAACATTACAAAATCACCACAGTCCAGACACATGGTGAAATCTGCTTTGTGGCTGTTTGTGTTTCATTTTTGTGTGCCATTTACCAATTGAATAATGACTGCAAAATATAACTCAAACATAATGTTGAGCAATGTTTTATAGAAAGCTTTTAACATTGGATCTCTGTCTCTTATTTATTCACATATATAAAATTTAAATATACTATATAGTGGTTGCTATGTCTGGCAATAGTGTGCAAGACACATTCAAGGGCGGGGCCATCTGCGTTCTTTACTGTGTTTTTCAAATGGTAACTCCCACTCAGCCGTTATCAAAAAGCAGTTACGTAGGTTAAAGCGCTGATCAGTGCTGGTCGGCATGCTCCCACTTTGAAGAAGCAGATGGGTAGTGAGACACAGAAGTTAAACAATACAGTCTACTGCTGTGGATGCCACGTTAGTTTTGCTCTGAAAGTCACACAATAACACAACCAAACTACAGATGAAAGGTAGCAAGAACTAGTGACTCTTTGTTTTGCAAAGTAAAATTAGTTTGTGTCAAAGGAGTCTGGTGTGTGTGGACGGGAGCAGCAGCAAAATGTATTGTAGCCTCCTAAAAAAAGACCACCTAAATAAATCTACACCAGTTTATTAAGAGTATGCTATTTTAAGATTATTTTACCACTTTACATTGTCATCACACAGCCCTTTCTGACGGGGAACTTAAGCTGTTATCTATGCTCCCTTTGATGCCACCAGACTCCATTGACACAGCACAGAAGAGCTGCTGGTCTATGGCCAACTCCATCATTTAGTTTGTTTGTTGTTGTGTGACTTGCAAAACCGAACTAATGTGGTGTTCACAGCAGTACAGGGGTTTTTGTAGCAATGATATTGTGCAGAAACCTTCATCAGGTCCCATGGAAAAAAGTATTTTGAAGGCTCTGGAAAAGTAGCTTTTGGGGCTTAAACATAAATACTTTGAACAGGATTTGAATTTTAGCATTTCAAATACTTCTAGACCTTTTTACTGACAGCAGATCAAATTATTTATCAGCATTACAGGCAATAGAAGGACAGTTGTTATCAGGTGTACATTTACAGAAGAGCCTTGATGCCGAAGATAAACATTTTAAGTAATTTTATCATTTGAATCACCCAGTGACATTGTGTTAATGCAAATGCATTCTCTATGCCTGTTTTTTGTGGCCAACAGGCTGCTAAAGAGAATAAACAGAGGCCTCAACTGTAGCTAATGTGTTAGCTGTGCCCCACAAGTGCCTTGATTTCCTGTGTGTACACTTGCATCGTATTAGTGGGTCTTGATTCATGGTTCATTTGTTCTCCTGTGTTTGCTCCTCTGCTCAGTTTCCAATGTTGACACTGCCTCCTGAGGGTTGAACTCTCTGTCTGTACCACTCAGAGAACGGTCCATCATCTTAGTGGCTCATCTACCTGCACGGCTACTGGCCACTGTAATGAGACTGAGCCAGCCATGAAACCCTGATCTCAGTGTTGTGTGTACACACACTAGGCCGTCTCGGTACCTTAACTCCTCCAACCACGTGCTGCTACATCTCTTGTAATGACTTTCAGCATTTTGTAGTGATTTATTCAAGTCATACTGTCATCTTTTGACAGTAAAATATTACAGTAAATATTTGGCTTTTAGTTGATGTTGATGTGACAGTCTGTACCAACACTGAAAACCCTCATGTGAGTGCAAGCAGAGTCTAGTTCTGTAGTAATCCATGGATACTACCTACTGTTTTTTGTGAAAAAAGAGCTTGGATATTATTTTGGCTACCCTGGCATTCATTTCTGTAAAATTCTTGCTGGGTTGTTTATATTTTGAAATATCAGTCCCAACAGGATCCCTCAGTGCTTATTGTGAATCTGGCCAAGAGTGATTGATTTTGCAGAGACTGTTCAAAAATAAATTGGGATGCAATTTGCAGCTTTTTTGTTGTTGTTGTTGTTGTCAGAAAGAAATTGCAAGGGAAAAAAGGTATGTTTTTAGTAACACTTGTTTGAGAGTGATGCCCATCCTGGGAGTGAGCTCTGTCTGAGAGGCACTGTGGGTTCAGCATTGGTTTTATTTATTTGTTTTTTCAGAAATAGATTGTACAATAATAGTTGAAATGCAATCATTCTTTTTTCATAGCTTGCAATTTTTATTTTTTATTTTGCAAAACAATCAATGTACACAGATCCCGTGCACCTTCAGCCCTAACCCATCCTCCCTCCCCACCCGAGGGATGAAAAACAATTCAATACATCAATAATGTGGCTTCATGGAAAGAAAATATATAGAGAAATACCCAATAAGATAACAAACAAACACATTAATCCTCAGCAGGGCTGGCTGTCGTTTAAAAATTACAATACTAGTACCAATACCAGTACCCTTGAAGTGATACCAATATCAATAGAGCTGCAATACTCAACTAGTGGCCTGTAGGCCAAATCTGGCCTGTGATTTTCTAATTTACAATGAAAATAAGTCTGATTTTTGTTTATTTTAAATGTCAATAGGGTGCCAGGGTGCATTATAAACATCAAGCTAGAGATTGTTTATCATAAAAAGTGCCAGGGGAGGGTCTCCTAGACCCCAGACAGAGGTGTGGGCTAAACCCTGAATGTCCTCAAGTCCAAGAAACTCCCCTGTGTACACCTGGCCTGTGCGGGGCTTTTGCAACTGGTCCCTGGCTACCTTTAATTTTGAAAAACTGTCCGGGCAAAACAAGTTCAGTATCTCTGCAATAGAGTATTTCATTTGATACCTGTAATGTGAATGCTGTGGCGTGTAGTATGGCTATACTTCCAAACGTTATGGTGGCATCTCAGCATGCTGAACTGCCAACTCCGTCAAATACACCGTGCTCGACTTTACCACACCGCAGACCGTATGAGTTGTAGCTGCTGCTGCTGTGGGAGTGTGAGCTCAGCACAGGGGACAGTGGGAAGAGTTGTCCTGGCTGTACACACTCAGTGATAGGGCTAACTGTTATCATCACATGGCTAACTTTACCTAAATGTTATGGATGGGTTCAGTAGCAGTGTCGAGCTGTTTCTATGTCAGTGAGTTTGCTGGGACTGTTTAACAGACAAATATAGATGCTTGGATGCCCTCCTGGCATTTTTTGTTCCTGGTTTTAGAGTATTCAGCTTGTGTGTGTATCCATGTAATTAAGGTGTGAACCTCTGAAACTATATTGCACTGTTATCAAGCCCTGTGTGCCGCAATCTCTAATGAAAATGACAAACACATGATTAACAACTAACCACCTCATCTTTGTGTTTGGACAGTCAATCCCCAAAGTTTACAGTCCACATAGATAGAATAACCTCCTGCCTACACAAACATCTGACACACTCCACCTAGCACTGTGTACTGTGTGGTTGATGTTTTGGAGAGATGAGTTTTCTCTAGACAGCAGTCACAATAAAATCTCGCAGAGGTGATCCGTGTTTACGAGAAGTGTCTTTTGTTACAAGGCGTTTACTGTGCTGCCATGAGAGACCAAGGTTACCATGTGAACCGAATGACAGTCTGCAGAAGCTCGGCCAGCCAATCCAGCTGGGGATGAGTAAGCCTCTGTGTCTGAGTGGGCAACAGCAGTGGGCTTCCAGCATTTGCTCGGTTGCAGCAGTAATCATCAGATGTTCTCTGTGGACCTTTAGTCAGCGAAATGTTTTCAGCTGCCAAAATACACGGAAATAAAACCTGTTTATTCTCCGATCATATGGTAGATTCTATATAACAGTGCATTATTTAATCTGGCATTGTCATAAGGAAATGAGTCGATATCACAACACTGCACAGCACCCTCCTTTATCTCTGTAGGAGTCTGTTGTGGCTGCATGAGTCATTGTTTAGTTTCCATTAAGGTAAAAGTCTCATCTGACATCTTTTGTATTCATGCAGTGGGATTATCAGATTTACAGTCCTGTCTCTGGAGCCTCTCACACACACTGAGCCTGCTCTTTCAAATTAGCCTCGTACTCCAACAACCTTAGATTTCTTATAGATCCAAGTTTATCCTTTTTGTTCTGCTCCTGTCACTCTCCTTTCATCACTCCTTTTATTAGAGAGGCCTGTGATAGTAGCAGAATAGTTCCTCTTTCTGTTGTTTTTCCTTTTCTTTGATTCATTCTCTTCTTCCCTGCTGTGCCAACAGTATTTCCCTTTCTTCTCTCCTCATCCGCCCTTTGTGCTCTTCAGTAGTAGCACGTTAAACTCATAAGACATCAGCAAGCAGGTAGCGTAGCGTTCGGTGGCTCGGAGAGGTCAGACCCCGGTGATAGTGGCAGCTTCATTTCTGATTCTGCAGCACGCCAATGCTTGTGGTGGGGAGATAGAGTGTGAAAGAAAAAAAAAGAGATGGAGGGGAAGTGGAATCCAGACTAGGCTACTCCTTTTTGCCACTGCTGCATGATGTTTAATATGCCTGATAGAGGACTCCTCGCTGAGGTCTTATACCCGGGACAAAATGCTGCAGAGCTGAGGAGCTTAGACGGTAAATCCTGCCTCCATCCCATTTTTCATTTTGCCCATTCTCCCTTCTTTTTCATTTGCATTCATATCTAGACCTCGCTGCTTTTACGTATCTCTCCCATGATCATTCTTTCATTCACTATCGCTCTTTTTCCTCTCACCTCACTCTTTACCCTTTCCTCTCTGCTCTTTTGGTCTATGTGTGTGTGTGTGTGTGTGTGTGTGTGTGTGGAGGAATGTACTTATTGACCTCTGGGAGTCACACTTGTTTTTCCTGTAAATTTGTGATTCAGCAGTCAGTCTGCATGTTGCCGTGCATACACACACATGCACACATGCAAACATAAACACAGATACACACTTGCAGGCGGCAGGCGAGTACAGTATTAGTGGAGAGCAAGCATCTGTGCCTGCGCACACAGACTTAAGCTGTAGAGGTTATGTAACTTACTCTGCCATTTCAAATGATTTGAAATCACAAGTGCTTGCTGTGCTGCGTTCGATTCCTGTGTGTCTGGGCCAGCAGCATGCGCAATATAGTCATATACTACATGATGCTAAGTGGGACTGGTGCTTGGGTGTTAAGTAATAGAGGGGAATCCTCTCTTAAAGAGCCTGAGCCATAGGTAGTCTTTCCTCCAGCCTTCTTAATGGCTCCAGCTCGGCGGGAGAAAAGAAACTAACACATAATAACAAGAAAAAAGTGTCCCAGGATAACATATATATATATATATATATATATATATATATATATATATATATCGGGGAGCAGTGCTGACATTTTGAGAGGCAACAAATTAGCTGTAAAGCTACAGTATGTGCCACAGTTAGAGGTGATGTACTGTTTGTTTCTGAGCGTAACTACTCCCAGTAAAAAGTCAAGAGCTTTTTCTTTAGGGTGGCCATCAGTTTTATTATAATGCAGCCAAGCTGAGTTGTAGCACACTGTGTGCCTGCATATTTCCTAAAGGATTAGCATTCAGTGTCATAATTAGATGTGAAGTTAACCTAAAAGATTTTGCAAGAAGAACAGAGGCAGCTTTAAAACTGATCCTGGAGGAAGTCTCACTCCTGTGCATGTCTGTCTATATTTGATATCTCCATCAGATATCTGCTGTTTGGATAGAATCGACCCCTGGTAGAAAACGTTAGCAGTTTTTTTTGCCCAGCCATAGGCAGGATTATTATCCATCATTACGCATCATGCATATTCAACACAACAAGGGATGAAAGACAGAAAGAGAGAGAGGGAGAAGGAGAGGGAGAGAGTAATGAGGTTACCCCTGCTCGCCAGAGATTATACACAGAGCTTTCCCAACTACAAAAGATCAGAAGACCGAACACTGAGAATAGGATGGGGAAAGCCTTTCGTGTTAATTAGTCATTGCAGAAATGTTACAGTAGAATGTGCACCTCATTTCATCAAGATGCTGCTGAGCGTCGAGCTCACAGTGGAAAGCAGCAGCAACAAAAATAGTTGGAGTAAACCGTATTCACCACATGATACTGTTGTCGTCCCAGGAGAGCTCTCCATGGTGCTGAACACCAAGACGGCTGTGTTCAGGGCTCACACCTGAGGCTTGGCTGTTTTTAGTTCTTTCTTTTGTAAAAACATTAACTAACCTCTATAGCCTGATTTAGAGCAAGTATAGTAAGTGATAATTAGTAGGCAAGCCAGATTTTTAGTTGTGTTTGTTAGTTCATTTTCAAAAGGGTTGAAAACATGCCCACGATGACAACAGTAACATGATGATGTTTACCATCTAAGTTGAGCGTGTTAGCATAACATTCGCGGATTAGCAAAAAACACAAAGTATAGCTGAGGTTGATGTTATGTCATTTATTTTGCAGGTATTTGGTCATAAATCAATGTATTGGACAAATTGAAATTTTGACCTGTAGATGGCTCTTACTGGAAGAGGTCAGGGGATCACCGAATTTATTATAATTCAACATTAACAATACAATTGAGGAGAAAAATGAATGTATTTTTGTGGCAATCCATCCAGTAGATGTTGAGAAATTGCACAGGATTGGTGAAAAGTTTGACCTGATGGTAGCTCTAGATGAAAAATGAGAAGATCCCCAGTGTTAGTAAGATACATCCTTTGGGAACCATGAATGACTGATAACCAACAGGTTGAAACTGCAATCCCTAGAGCAGTGCAGCTAGCAGTTGCAGACCAAGTAAACCCCCTTATGGCAACAGCACTTGTCGATGGCAGTGGCCCCCCAGTAGGACAATGCACCACGCCACACCACAAAAAACTGCTCAGGAACCACCCCAGGAATGGGACAAAAAGATCAAGGTGTCGACTTTGCCTCCAAATACCTCAGTCCCAATCTAACCCAACAGTTGTGGGACGTGCTGTTACCCCAGAAGTACCCCAATCCATGGTGGGTCCTCCTTGGACCCTAATTGGCTCTGTCCTGTCAAGGCATGGACACAGGACCTCTGGAGGATGTCCTGTAGTGTCTGGCACCAGGGATGTTGGCTTCAGATCTTTTGAGTCCCATGGGTTGGGAGGGGGGGTACTAGCACGTCCCACAGATGTTTGATCAGTCTGNGTACCCCAATCCATGGTGGGTCCTCCTTGGACCCTAATTGGCTCTGTCCTGTCAAGGCATGGACACAGGACCTCTGGAGGATGTCCTGTAGTGTCTGGCACCAGGGATGTTGGCTTCAGATCTTTTGAGTCCACTGCTTGGTGCACTGCTACTGAGGAGTGCCGTTCCCATGTGGGGGGGTACCTGGTCTGCGCTGGTATTTAGGTGGGTGGAGCGTGTCAGGTGGCATCCACAAAAATGTCAGAGCCCAAGAATTTTGCATTGTAACAAGATGATTAATGGTGTTCACCTCATTTGTCAGTGATTTCAATGTCTTGGATAGATAGATAGATAGATAGATAGATAGATAGATAGATAGATAGACACTACACTGCTTATACTGTGGTACATAAGAGACATGGTGGTAGTATAGATCGCTGTGGAAGCACCTCTCTTGTGCATGTATTTGCATTAGTGCCACCAAGGCACGAATGCTAGATCCAGCCTAAGGGGATGGTCTTTCTCATCTGTCTTCATCTGCTGTGCAGTAAACGCCTCTTCACTTATACAGGAGTTCATTACTCACAATGGCAGCCATTTGAATCTTTTATCAGAGGGATTTTTAATTGAACATTGGCAAATGTGCTCCAAACAAATGGGCCTCAGCAAGCCTGAGAGCTGCGTGTGTGTGTGTGTCTATAAGTGTGTGAGTGAAATATTCATCGTGTGTGTTGTAGCGTCTGGTTCTGAAAACCGTACACGTTAGATACCAGCCCACATGGGAGGTGGCAAGCTGTCTGCGGAGGCTCTGTGTGATTCACTCAAAGGAAATCATTTAGAGTAAGCGTGGTCGTGTATACTGTGTATATGTAGACTCTTTTGAACACGTCCAAGATTTTTTAATCTTTTCATAGTTTCGAACATTTCATTCATCTTCTCTCGTGCTTTTGTTGACTGTATAGTGAACAAGAACAGTGGGGGTTTAGGTCTTAAGGATCCCATTGAAACTACAGTTACAAACACCTGCAGTGGCTAATATCACTCCCAGCGGAATAAGTAAATGAATAATCTCTCAAGCATAAATAATTATTTCAGATTTCCCACTGTTAAACCACTGACCACACACTGAAAGCTGTAACTTTGTCTTAAGGGAGTTTTGCCTTGTTGAACAGTTTTGTAAGAAGTTGACTCAAACACATTCTTGCAAGATTATTTCAGGCTTAACCCTAAGTCTTACCTAACTTGAAACAAATTCCAAACATATGAAAAAATCATCCAAACTGGGTATTTTAGGATGAAATCCAAACTTTAGAGGACATTTACTTTCCTCATCTTTCTGTCTGTGTGAAGGTTTTAGGCCTTGAAAGGACAGATATACTAGGGAACGTGCTAACACATAGCACCAGAGCTGGTGGACCAGCAACAGCAGATAAGGGGTCAAAGATTTAATCATACCAACTGTCATTTGTCTGGGGTGAAACACCACGATCTCACTGATCCCAGAAGGGTCAAAGCTTATTCCTATTGCTTCCGTTGGTCCAGCTCTCTAAACCTATTGCTCACTGTCTTACTGAATATTGTTGGCACTCATGGGTCAATAGGGGAACGAGCTGCTGCCTTCCATTTGAATGTATTGCAGTATACTATACTCAAAGTCAAACCGAGCTGTGAGCGTTTATGTGATGAAGTGCACGTTCATGCATTCTCACATGCGGCATGCATTGTGTGCTGTGGGCTTCTGGTGGCTCCGCTGGTGCTTTTTTTAGTCAGGGACACGTGGTGCCATGGTACCAGAGTGTGTGTGTGTATGTGTGTGTGCGCATGGGTAACACACACACTGACACAGATAAAATCCTGTTTAATTCTATACGCTAATCTTGGAACATCCAGCTGCACTCTCACTCCCATGCATAGCAAGGCTGTTTCTCATACACTGATGGAGAGCTCAAGCTGCTGATAAACACAGGATCTGGTTGATGATGTAACATCATGTATTCTGTGCTTTAAGAGCAGAGCAATACTTTGCTGTACATTAAATGGTTGCCCATAAAGAAGGTGTGTAGGTATACCCTTCATTACTGAATGCATCCCAGCTTGCCAGAGAGTGATAACCTCCTGATTAGAGTGGAGTGACAAAGAGATGTGGCATCTCCCAAGCAGGGCAGCACACAGGCAGCTTTGATGAGGATATCCCATTTCTAGCTGTCTCCCTTGTGCTCCTACTGAGAAGCCAGTGGTGATGAATTCACTGAAGAGCGCTGATAGACTAAACAAGTCATCCTCTGTGGAAATTGTGGCAGACTTTAGTCATGTTTTGGCTCTAATCGCGCATTGTGAGGAAAGCTCAACTTCTTTTCATTGTAATTCTAGCTAACACAGCATTCAGCTGTCAGCTCGCTTTAACGGCTGCTTGATGGAAAAATAACAGGCATTCAAAAACCTCGGGAGTGAAAATTAGGTGTCAGTTAGGCACCGGTTGAACATTATATTATTACAAACCGAGAGAATGCAATCTAGTTTCAGTTTATGTATCCATATTCATATAAATTGGGGACAAAATATACCTAGCATATGTGCAGAAAAAGCACAGGTGTAATTAATAACCATAACTGAGGCTGAATTCCGTTTACAAGCATCAGTGCCAGAGCACTGTTAGTGTGCATACAGGCATACTGGGACCTTTAAATGGAACAGAGCCATTGTTAAGGTTATTAGTTACACCTGTGCTTTTCCTGCTATGACAAGTAAGTGACCTCAAAAGACTCAACAGCTAACATAAAAATGGGGGAAAATGGATTTGTAGGTTAAAGATTTTTTTTAAAACAGATTTTTTTTTTTTTTAGTGTGATCTTTTTCATCACAGTGTAGTTAAGTTAAGTTAAATGCCTGCTTGATGGAAACACAATAGACATTGAAAACAGGCAACAGTATGTAGTGTATGTCTAGACATATTTTATGGAAACATACTGAGTTTATATCTAATTAACATGGGAGACAGACTTTTCAAGAGCAGGCTCCTGCAGAAACAGCACAGGAGTAGTCAGAGGTGCAGTTTTCTTGTAACATGGAACAGAGCCGTTGTTAATGTCGTCAGTAACACCTGTGCTTGCTGCTCTGTCAGGTAGACAATCAACATTTGATTTGCCCAATACTTTTGTTCATAACTGGGGTGTGGGGGGTGACATGCAGCAAAGGGCCACGGGTCGCAATCAAACCCGGGCTGCTGCAGAGGACTCAACCTATAGGGTGCACACTCTACAAGGAGAGCTAGAGCTTGCCCCTGCAGTTACACAATCTTGATTCATATTTGATCAGCACTGCCTAGTTTGACAGTTTGACCTCAGTTCATGAGCTGTGATTAACATAAATGACAGTTGCTTTAGAGACTCCTCAGCTCTGATAAGTTGTTGTTGTTAAACATTATACTTGATAATCATAAGCCTGTTAGCATTGTCGTGGTGAGCGTGTTAACATGCTGATATTAATGTTTAGTTTAAAGCACCTCTGCGCCTGAGTACAACCTCATGGAGCTGCTAGCATTGCTGTAGACTCGTAGGCCTTGTTCAGACTGCCAGCCCAAATCTGTTTTTTTGGCATAGCCAGAATCATTTTAGAAAGTCTGGACAGCAAAACCAAATGAAATGCAATTTTTATTAATCGGATCCAAACCACATTTGGAGGTGGTTTTGAATGTGTTTCCAATCGGATTCCTACAGACGTGTCTCAGTCTGAACACTCTAGCTGCTCAAATTGGATTACAGAGTGTCTTCGGGTCACTTGCAATGCGACATCCAACAACTTCATCAAATCCAGAGTGATGGAAGTTTGTTAAATAATCCATGCTGCTACTAGCAAAGCGCTATGGAGAAAAACAATCTGTGGATAGACATCAAAATAAATTGTTTGGAGGGTAAAATGGTGCAACTCCATTTCCCATGCCTCCATGTTGGAAAGCTGCATCACCAGTGTAGCTACATAGTTATTGACACCTACGTTGTTACCACAGCAACTCATGCAGATAGGTCGGTGGTGTCTTGACACCACTGTATGACTGGCCAAAATGAGTGAAGGCTTTCTGACAGATTCCTTTTCCAAGTCCTTTTCATGGTATAAGTCTGAGAGAACCACACCCAACATCCTCCAACAGTTGAACTGTTGAATCATCCCAACCTGCTGTCTGTTTTTTGACAACAAAAACATTTTGTGATCTCTATTAGAAAGTCTCTGGAAACCTCTCTGTTGCATACACACATACACTCACACAACAAAATACTGCTGAATAATGAAATGCTCCTGCTCCCTCTTTCCCCGCCTAGTCTTACTGAGTTCTCTCAGGAAGCTTCTGTTCCTGACAAACCATAGCAGCTGTCCTCTGCTTTTTTCCCTCCCCAGGAGACTGAGATCAGCACCAGAAGGAAGGAGTGTGAAGCACTTGAGGCGGAGGTGAAGAAAAAGAATCAAACATGTCAGACTTTGGTAAGTGCTCCAAAAATATACCCTGGCCTCTGAGCGATAGGACCGAGGCTAAAATTGATTTGTACCTAAGAGCCTTGCCTGCTATCATCACACACAAATGTCCCCTGAGAAAATGAGTGGCGGGTCTACTGTAATGATAGCATGGTTCTCAGGCAGTGATGACTGAAATTGAAAAATGGGAGCAGTTAACTTCAAGCTGCAGTATCTGTGGGTTGGGTTCTGTTAGCATGGGGAATACATTTGATAATGAGAGAGACAGAGAGGCACTTTGCAGCAGTAAGTGTTTGCAGTGTATGATCATGCACAAACACAGAGGAAGTACAGTGTATCGTACTGTGATGTATATAAAGATACTGCTGTGTACACCAGTGTATCCTCAGGCTGTGGCTTTATTGGTTTCTTTCTTTTGTATACACATTAGTTCATCTCTACAACCCTGCTGTTATTTAGGTGTACAGCTGCAGTGTAGAGCACCATGTTGGTTTTACAAGTAATGGTCATCAAAGGTCACAGATATGTTACACAAGTCTTGTATTTTCATATGGTATTTGGTGCCTTTAGACAGACAGTTTCTCACAGTGCCCCAGAAATGTCATTCTGTCCTGTCGACTGGAGTGGCCTTCACTCAGGACAAAAAGCAAAGAGAGGGAACAAAAAGATAAGGTGGAGAGAACCTGCTTGGTGGAAAAGAAAACAGGCTTCTTTTGGGGATTGACCAATGTCTTTTTTTTTTTCAGGGCCAATTTTGATACCAATTATTAGTACTGATATCTGATATTTGTAACCGATATACATTTGCAGTAAAAATGAAAACCTTACTGTCAAAATTTAGAATAACACAAACTCCACAACTCCAGGACAGAACTTTGTTTAATGCCTTTAGCAGCCTATGTTTAATTAAATCATGCATTATCTTAAAGAAAAGGAGCCACTGCTCCTCCATGTACTTTGCATATATTGCAGCCTGTCTCCCTGGTGTTAGTATGTCTTATACTCTGCAGTTACACCTCCTGCTGGCAGTGGGGTTACTATGCTATGCTGTGTTGAGTTTCTGTGAAGTGCAGTAAAGTTTGATTGAATCAGCTAACACACCTAAACACATAAAACATGGCTCAGTGAAGACAACACTAAATAGAGGTGCAAAATCCTAAGGTGGTAGACACATTTTTCCCACAGATACAACATGCTTACGTTACAGTACATAATGTACTGAATGTACATCGGCAAGTCCACGTTACATATGTCTGGTAAAATGTCTATATTGTGTTAATAGTTTATTATAATCTATGATAAACTCATCACATCTATCACCCGCTTCCAGGTGCTATCTCACTCCCTCTTACTGTCCTGCCAGTTTACTTAAACAAATGAAGTCTCATTGAGTGCCTACTTTTACAATGATGGCAGAACGTTACCAACAGGAACACGCAAGTGTTTTTGCAACTTCTTTGTATTAGATTGTGATGTTCAACAAGTTCAGTAATATCTGCAAAGCTAGGTTCGCTGATTGGAGCAGCTCTCGTCTGTGTTTGTCTCCGTATTTGGTTTTGATGGTGGCTCAGTCACATCAGTCATATGCCGATGTGATGTTTTCAGAACTGTAGACTGGGTTTATCAGACTCATCAATGTCTCCACAGAATAAGTAGTAGCTGCTCAGAATTTCACTCTAAATGTAAGACTGAAATGAACTGTTACATATGTTCCGGATAGGTAGATGTCTGGAGATTTATCATGGATATCATTAAAAAAATTGTCGACATCCCAAACAACAACAAGACTGATGCTACTGGAGGACTTGTTACCAATATCAGGGGCAATATTTGCTTTATAAGACTAGCAGTAATTGCAGCCAATAAGTGCACAGTCATGCGCTGGAGAATCAAGGTGCCATGTGGGGAATCTTTTTGACTAAAGGAGCTTTCATCATACCTTCAGGAAAGATTAGGTTAAATCTCAGGAAGAAAAACACAACTTTTTGATAAATGCTAAGATAGCTTTATAACCTTTTTACAAAACAGGACCTTTCCTTATTGTGGTGTCCATGGTTAGGCTTGTGGCTGCACTGCAGTGCTCTGTGAGGGTCTTAGGTGCTCCCTGGGGCGGTTGGCTTTGCCTGGGATGGCTCAGGTTGGTGGTGGCAGGGTACATGGCTGTCCTCTTGGGCCGTCTAAGTCCCAGCCGTGCAGATTGGTCTGTGTGGGTATCTCTGGTGTGGGCCTTTTGGGGGTTGGTTTTGCTCTCTGCCTCTTTCGGTTTGGGTGGTCTTGGGCAGTTGCTAGCCCTGGTAGGTGCCTAGGGCTTCTGTATTGTTCTATAAATCACTCTAAGTCTGGGTGAACCACAAGAGGCTGAGTGCACTGCTATGTGATAGAAAAATATGCTGCCTTCATTATTATTGTCACTGTGGACATTTAGGGCTGGGTGGGGGTAATTCATTGTTTATGCTGTTTTTATTGATTTACAGTAAGAGATTATGATGTAAATGATGCATGGCTGATGTATAAATAGCTGCAGAAGTTGAAATGCACCTGTTTCAGAATTTACAGAGTTTATGACAGACTGAAGTGAGGTGCTGAGGACCACATGTCTACTAGTGTCCCATGACAGTGACAGGTTTTCTGTCGGTTTCTGCGGCTGAACAACTCTACCCCTCTGTGCCACTGTGGCTGTGTTGGTGTTTGTGTTAAGAAGAATGTGTTTTTTCTGAAAAGCAGGTAGCACATATGACAGGCAGGTCACATACACCTGTGTGTATTCAACTTTTATTGTTAGGTGTAGCTGGGGAGTGGAGGATTTGCAGTTGGAGCTAGGCTAAATGTCACATATGCTGAAGAAACCATCGACCAGCGGTGGCAACTATTACACTGCTCTTTGCCATTACATTGTATTTATTTTTGCAGGGAAACATACTGTCAATTGAATAAGAGGAGTCATCAGGCTTTATCAGTCTCTCACAGCAGGAGCACATCAGAGTTGTAAATCACAGCGCAAATAAAGCTTAAGTGGATGGCTTTACCATCACAGTTACGGGAGCCCCACTAAGCAGAATAACTAATCACTTTTTTTAATGTTATACCGGGATGGAGAGCTCTGTTCAGCTTCTGTTAAAGTTTATACTGGGAGAGAAAGACATCTTACTGCTATGATGTTGTCATTCTCAAAGTGGGGTCTCCACGGGCTCTGCAGCAAAATGTTGAGTTTAATTTCAGTTGAATTCACTAGATTTTTAAAGTATGAGTAAGTGTAGACATTGCTTGCTCTACGATTTGGGAGCTAGAAAAAACAATCAGGGAGTTGTATGACTGACATAAAAGAGGCTTAAGGAGTATTGAGTTTTAGCACGACATAAAAATGATACATGTTTCTAACCTGTAGAAGCAGAAGTAGACACAGAATGGTGCAGATGGCCTGCAGTAAGATTTTTCCTATGAAAGGCAGGAGCTGGAGAGATTCAGCAGTAATTTAAATGGCACTGTTTGGTCCTAGACTATTTGAATTCATTCCCTTATGTCCCCAAGCCCTCTTCTTTAGATGAGCTGTCTTTGTGTGTGGCTCTCTGCCCCAAATAAACACTCCATTAGGACTGTTTTCTTTGCTGCCCTCCTCTCACGTTCCCTGCCCACAGCAGCACTTCCCTCCTCGCCCATTGTCAGCCTGCTGAGTCCGAAAGAAGCTACCCAAAGGACAAACTGTCCCCAAATGGCGTGCAGAAATGGCAGGCTGGTCTCCACAGACTGCAGCACAGCTCTTATCTCCTCCTCCCTGAGCTCCAAGAACAGAGACACAAACACAGACAAGACCACTGAACACTGCTGTGAGGGGATGGCGAGTTGACAGAAGTGTCACTCCCTGTTTGGTCTTAACTGGCTTACCTCTCTGTCTCTCTTCTGTTTTTCCTCCTTCTCAGGTTAAAGTAAAGAGTTCACATACAGAATTAGGTGCAGCTGTGAGCGAATCAGTGCTGCTGCTTTGCTGGTGGATTTCTAACAGACTATTTATCAAACACTGACAGCATATAAAATATTATACATTCATTTTTCTTACTAAGTATTTGAATTCCAGCTGGTATTAATGCCTGATAGTGAGTTCAGATGTCATGTATATAAACACTGTGAGTGACAGTAAACACTGACATAACCATCTGGCACCTCCACCTTCCTGAATATCAGGTATATAACTGTAGACCATCTGAAGAGCATGCCTCCACTAGCATTTAAGGTCTGTTACCATGGCGACAAGCATCTGCTGTGCCAGTGACGCTCGAAAATGTATCGGTGCTAATCGAAGGTAACATTGAGGCAGAGAGCAGACAGACTCAACAAGTCCGTGGACTTAACTGTGCTGCTGCGCCCTTAAACTTAGCTCAGTAACCGGTGTGGAATACCTGCCTCTGTGGTCGGCTTAGCTCTCATTATGAGATGTTTGTAAGCACAAACACCTTCTGTCAAAGGCAGGATTGGCAGCTCCTGTTGCTCAGACACATGGCATGCATTGTATGTACAGAAGCAAAAAATGTCATAAAGCAATTTTTCTCTTCGTTTTCTTGTTTGCATTTTACACAGTACACAAAATTGTAACTGTAAGTGCTGTTACACCTCTTAGAGATGATACCGTACTGCATGTTTGTGGTCTTTTTCTTTCTGTACACCATGGTGGGCAATGGTATGCACAGGACCACAAGCCCTGTTTAAGGGAAATGCAATATGTACTTTTATACTACACTGTGCAGCTGAAGTTGGTACGTTTCAACTGTACACCTGAAAACAGTTGAATGACATTTTTAGCATCTTGCAAGTCCCTTATATATATATATATACAATTGAAAAAAAAGCTGAATGTAGTAAAAACAGCAATGTTTATCATTTCACTTTTTAAATAAAAAATATATTTGTGCTCACATATCTGATCCAGGCACACCACAAAGTGCAGACACAGAGTGAAAAAGAGCTGTCAATGCACAGAGCCATAACAAGTTGCAATAATAGTAACCAATAACACACTTTGTCTCCCTCCCTCTCTCCCACACACATCCACACATCACTCACACTCACACCTCCCCTAATTTCCATTGAGGTCAAGAAAAAGTGTTTAGGAAAAGACATAAGATGTATTTTTTGACTGTTTAACCGCAGTCCAGATATTTGGAAAAGTTACTGAGCATGGTCGGAAATGGGGCAAATGAAACAATGTTGATTTGTGTTAGTGGTGTTGTTATACTGATCTGTACATCCTGCCGATGGTTACTGCACATGTGTAACTCAACAGAGGTGAAAGGGAAACAAGATAGCTCACTTGTTTGCAACCTTCAGACACTATATGTAGTTAATATATATTTTATATATCGGTAATCAGATATAGGCCGCCAGTTGAATAGGCCTTGTTTATACTGTACCTTGTATATAATATTCCTATTTCAATGTCATCAGTGTTAGAAGCAGCCAGTACTCAGAGGGGCGAGGTTCAGCCTGAAGCACGTATCACCTGTAATATGTGTACATTAGTCCTTGGTGCAGATGGTCTGGATAAAAAAAATACACTAAGAGTCAGGCTAAAAAGGTTTAGCTGATCATCAGAACAATAGTGATAGTTGCTGCTGTCTGCTCAGAACAAGAGCAAATGATGCTGCTTACACTGAGTCTACAGAGCAGAGAGTAAGTGAAATGTTTGCTTTGCTCGTGTGTTAAATGGCAGAGTTGATTCATCTGTCAGGCTTGTCGAAATTAAACACACAGCTCTAGAACACCAGGCTGAGTCAGATCATGTCTGGGTAAAACACAACTGCCTCTGCACTGCTTTTAAACACAGAAGTGACCAAAGTACTTTGCCCCAGGCTTTATTATATCATTACATAGTGTAATAATACCATGTTATGGTAAATAACATCTGTTAGCCAATAACTTCTTGTTTAACATCACTAAAACATCATTGTTTATTTCATTAAGCTTTAAAAGGGTAGATATATTTATATATTTTTTACTATTATCCAGTATCTGAATCATTACAGATCACTCATGCAGCTGAAATCATGCTGTGTACATTTTATGTGTACAGTAGTGTTAGTATTCAAAGCAGATCTCAAATGGCAAATCACACCTCAGCAGAAAACCACAGCTGAATAATGTTGGAGGCAGCTCAATATAGGACACAATGTATTCTGCATGGGATTCTCTCCATCACTGGGCTCACAGGCTCGCCATAAAAATGTGTCTTGCCAAGGGATTATGACGTATACTGATCTCTTTAAAGCGTTAACACATCGACAATATAGGACAAAGAAACAGCTGATTCTCTGTGTTCAAGACAATTTGGTTTGCATCACTACGTGTGTGCGGCTGCATCCGAATTCCAAAAAGGATTTTAAATGAGGATGGCAGTCATGTTGAAATGCTTAAATCAACAACAAGCTTTAATTTCCAAAGCATTTCTGTCCACTGTTCTCGTCAGTGTGCATACAGTAAAATGTGAGCTCTCTGTTTTGTTTTGTTTTTTCAGTGGCTGTTTGTCCTTCAGAATGAACACCTGGAGGCTTAGCCGGCCCACATTAGCTCCGAATTGAAGGATCAATGGATATGAATAGGAATGCCAATGCAATCTAGTGCTTGTACGGGAAGCATTAAAATTGACTGGACACAATTGATGCAGGTTGAAATGCCAATATTTTTTTTGGGACATGACAGAAATGAAATTAATGGAAATGCAGCAGATCTCAGATGTGACTTTGGTTCTTCAGGCTGTTGTTTACTTATCCCTGCTTGTCCTTGACAAAATTCCCCCTCCATGGTGTGCACATGTATGTACTGTACTGTATCATTATCATTATTATTATTATTGAGTATTGGAATAGTAGTAGTAGTAGTAATATGAGTACCTTATGCCTTATTAATTCTGTATCCACCTTATTCCTGGGGGCGCTATTGTAGAAATGAATATCCGCGCAATAGCAGAAGAAGCAGTAAGCAAGTGAGTCGCATTTACTGTCTATAGTTAGTCCCAGTGGCTGATCTTGTGTCTAACTGCCAGCAGTGGTTCCTTTGAAAGGTAATCTGCCTTTAATTTATAACATACTGCTTGTTTTTTTTAACAGTTAACTAACATTTAAATTAGTATTCTCTAAATTGTCCTTTTGGAGCTCTGTTACCTTTTGCGCTGTCCGCGTCTGTTATGTTACAAACAACTGGACTGAGCTGAATTTATGGCTTCAATGTGTTGAACATTCATCCAGAACAAAAAGAGATTGTTTCTGTAACCAAATAGGAATAGGTGCCCACTCGTCTCACATAAGACGCTACCAGATCATCCTGTATTGCAAAAAAACAACAAACAACAAAACAAAGCACTGTCCCTTACTAAATCAAAACGGGACATGATTTGTCCTGTATTTTTGTGCACGTCTTACTTTGTTGCATACACTACGGTTTTACATGCTTGGAATGACAAGAAATAATAAGGAGCTCTGACAGCGGAAAAGTTATAAGTCAGAATTTGCAGAAGAAAATGACCTGGAATGACAGATCTGTCACTCAACATCAGTACGTGTCTTTCCCTGTCAGACTGCATTCACAACCTACAATAAAAAATTGCCCATCATAAAATAAACTCAGCAGCATACCTTGAAATATGTGTTCAGTCATCTAGGGTTACTGATTTGTCATACTCCCCTCCATATCATATAAAATTAATGCATCAAGTTATTTATTTTACTACAACTTTATACTACTGGTATTACTGAGGTACACTGCTCAATTTGACATTATGATTCATTCAGTAAAATTTTGATTTATTTAATCAGCAGTTATAAAAATGTCTAAACTGTGTTGTTAAGGCAGACGGGTGGAGCATTAGTTTGGAAACATGATGTTTATTCACTTTACGTGGAGCTAAAATTAATTCCAAATGACATTAAATGTTTGCAGAATATATGTTACTGTTTTTTGTGAGTTGTAAGAAATCACAAATCATACTTTAGAAGGAATAGATGTTTATAGTAGGCTAGCTTGGGCTTTGTTAAAGTTAATGATATGCTAACAGAGCAAGGAAGCTAATCACCAACGCGCTTGGTTAAAAAGGGAAACAACCAGTGCTTTGAGATGGCTGTCAGAGATGGCAGAGGTAATTTGATTTTTGATTTGTATTTTTATTTCTGTTTCATGCACACAAACATGTACCCAACCCTCATGGATTTTCAAGACACCATTACAATAATAATAATGTTGCAGTGAACAGTCAAAGTATGTGTTATTTTACTGTTCAGTCCCCAAACAAAATACTTTGCTTTCTATCCCAGGCCTGGCGAACAAACACTACTTAAATTTACCATGGTCATCCAAACAAATCAACATACATAGAGGTCATTTTACTGTAAAGTACAACGTCCTTATATACAGGACAGTAAAACACTAAAGTAACCTCATTTTCAATTTCTTCAGTGTTCCACTAAAAAACAGTCTGTCCTCCTCTAGAGTGACAACAAACCTCCCAGTTTCTAAGGCTAATTGTAATGTTCTTGAGTGCAACTGTGCATGTCGGGATCTTTATCTTTAAGGTTCAACACTGTAGCTAGAGGCTGTAGAATAGAGGTATGATCATATTATTCAACAGGTGGTGCGTTTCACATGTTTTATTTCCAAGTTGCTCTTGGAAAGAGAATACTGTTACCACTGGAAAACGCCTGTTCTGGTTACAGCCCAAAATTCCTGCAAGGTATTATGGGGTCTGGGAATGAGGTGGATAAAAAGAGGATGACTGCATACTAAGCTTCAATTACATAACTGTATCATCAACTTTTTGGCCACATTTGGTTTGTTGTCAGATGCAGCCTGATATACTTTATATATACATAAAGCACAGGTGTTACAGTGAGTAAGCATGCACAGTGCGAGGACCCTGAAATTAAAGCAGATAAATGTAATTCAGCCATCATTAATTTTATTATTTACGCCTGTGATTCTCCTACTGTGAGATGTCAAAATGTGTTTTTAAAAAAGGCGTATTGCTATGACCAGCACCTAATGCTTGGTGTGCTTTTGCCAGACAACTATTGCTAATGTAACAATGCTTTATGGACAGCAGTTATGGAAAATATTTAACATATTCTAGTCTCTTACCTCATGTATCCTTACATGCATGTTTTTTAAAAATCGTACCTCCTGTTTCCATCTGCCCTCTGAAACGTCCTTCATAAGTAAAACATAAGGGGGAAGGAGCAGGCGCACCATCAGCAGCCATTAAGACGCACTGTATTTACAGTGAATTTATCATGCATGAGCTAGTGGGTTTCTTAGCTCCTGACAAGAACACCACTTGGCCTACATGCTGCTGCTGTAGTGGCAGTGAATTGCACATCTCAGAGAACTCTCCAGTTGACACTGCAAATTGCATCCACCGCACGCCTCACGACTGTTGATTGAATGTAATTAAGTTTTCCTTCTCTGCAATGATGGCATTTTTTTACCGTCAGCTCAACACACTTGGAAAGAAACAGTGGGGAAAAAAGACTCTGTGTGTGTGTGTGGGTGTGTACGTGTAGGGGAGTGTGTGGTTAGGAGGGTATCAAAATGCATGTTTGATTAACATCTGCTCACATAGAGGTGAAGTTTTATGTTTTTTTATTACATCTATTCCAGTATGTTGAAAAGCTAGTATTATGACATTATTGTTGTTTCACTGTAGTGTCTAAAATGGCAGCCTCTAGAATGTAGAGAACCTCGAGCAGTCGCGTCAGATGAATAATGCATGGGCTATCGCTAACAACATGCGGGGTTTGAGTGCTGTGCTCTGGCCTAATCACGGTGACTTCTTGAGTTCTAAACACGGTTTTCTTTCTGCCTCTTTTGTCTAGGAGAATGAGCTTCAAGATTTCCTCCAGGAGAACAAACACTTGAACCTCCAGTTGTTTAACAATAGCCACAAGGCATCTGAGTATGAGAAGGTAAGAGCCAAAAAGGCCTCAGGTTTGACCACTGTATACATCTCAGTGCTGCTCCATTCACACTTGTAATGATTTTAAGCTCATATTGTATCCGTCTTTTGAGCACCGTAAAATTTGTCTTTAGCCATGGTGGCGTGGCTCTATGGATGACCCTGTTGGTCTGTCTGTCGGCCAGTCAACCACTTTGGTCCAGACTTAAAAATCAGAACAACTATTGGATGAATCAACATTCATTGTCCCCAGAGGATGAATCATACTGACTTTGGTGATCCCCTGAGTTGTTCTGTAGCACCACCATGAGGTTGACATTTTGTTTTGTAGTGAAGTATCTTGACACCTATTGGATGAGTTGTCATGCATTTTGGTACAGACATGATTCCCAGAGCATGAATCCCAATGACTTTGGTGATTCTCTGGCTTTTAAACTCAAGCACCACCAAGAGATTTTGAGTGACGTGTCGATTAGTATCTGATGGATTGCCATATGGTATAGACATTCATATCTCCCTCAGGATGAATTGTAGTAATTTTGGTGATTTAAGTGTTTATATCCCCTAAAAAGTCTGATCTTGACTATACTGGCTGTTTTCTGTGCAAATCTTGTCAATACAGACTTGTTTTTACATTCCTCTACTGATATTATATTGCTGATATTATTGAAGTCTGCTAAATTCAGCATCATGTGGGATGAGATGGCAGTCAGAGAGATATGATCAAGTCATTCTGTCTGAGGTGTAACAGGTGGTGTGTTCCACGTTTCATTTTCCAATCACTCTAGGAAAGAGGATTAGTGTACCATTAGTGCACTGTTACCATTGGAAAATACAGGTTACGGTTGCACCCATAGGGGTCTAGGAGTGACATAGATAGAGCCACCATCAGGTCATTATTGTATTTCTTTCAACACTTGCAAAACTAAAATCACTCCCATCAGCCTCATTTGTACCTTGTGTTTGGTGTTACTCAGAAAATGTTAGCATGCTAATACCCTAAAGTAAGGTGGTAAACATTACACCTTGCAGACATTAGCATGTTAGCATTTTCATTCCAACCATGTTAATATGTTTACATCAGCATTTTGCACAGAACACTGCAGTGCCTAAGTACAGTCTCACAGAGCTGCTAACATGGCTGTAGACTCTGTGTTGTTTCTTCATAGGCCACAGCCTTTACATTAACACTCAGTAATCAGATGACTTTCTGGGTCACAGTATAACTTATCCAAAACTAGAGGATGCAGGATAGATAGAGCAGTTTTTCTCAGCAGAGGCCCATAAACGAAAGCAATGAGCCTCCCGTTCTATTAAAACACCCTCACCTCTCTTTAGCCCCTAGACCTGAAAGGCCTTCAGAGCCGATAACACAGAGGTAAAGTAGATCAACAAACAAAGAGCACCAGGCTTCTCTCTATGGACAGAAGGGCAATTTCCTGAAGGAGCTGATTGGCAGGTAGTTGCTGTCAGGGTGAAGAAGGGTGGGATGCTGGTTATTGATGTCTTATCAGGACTTGGGTGGCTCCTGGAGCAGCAATGCTGAACTGTTATCACACTGACGGATATGAGAGCAGCACTCTGCAGGGCAGTGCGGATATTAGCCCTCGCTTCCACCCCCATGTTCTGATCCCTATCGTCTCTGAATGAAATAGGAGGGGCTACAAACGGCACCTCCCTTTGCCCATAATAGACTATTGACCTGCTTCTGCTGGATCCAATATAGTTTCATTCGATCTGTCTACATTAGGTCTGACAGTCGCTCCTATCCATGTGGATAGTTTTTGCTGTGTAGAGGCGGGCGGTTTAGAGGCAGACTCACTGGTTTCTGTTTATGTTTTGCTTTGCTGGTGTTTGTTGAAACGCCCTCCTCAAGGAATCATTAGTCATTCATGGCTGCTCTGAGGAAGGGGCTTTGCCACATTACTGCTGCAGGAACCAGTCATCTCGCTGCCAATGGGGGGCCTTTAAAAAGCTGATTGAAAAATACTGCCTCTTAAGTAACAATACAATTGGACTGTGGGAGACAGATTGTAAGGAATATAAAAACAGCCAAATATTTTATATGTCGTTCATAATAACCTCATTGGTGTTGAATTGGTGTACAGTGTTAACATAATGTGTGATTGCTTTAGTCAATTGAATGCTTAGTGCTTGGTTAACAATGAAGCATGAATAATTTATTAATGTTTCGGTGTACAGCCATGGGAGTCAGTGAATTATGTTACTCTTGCATTATTATAATATTTAAAGGCTTTTATCACTGAAACCAGCAATGCTCCCACGCCTGGCCTGTACCAGTTTCTGCCTGTTTTAAATGCTTTGAATGCTTTAGGTAGTGTTAAAGCAAATGGTTTTTTACAGCATGGTGCTTAAAATCGACAGTGACTGCCAGAAAAGTGGAAACAGCTGTGCAATGGAATTCACTCCAAAGCAGCAGCTCTACCTTTATGTAGTGCATTATGTTCATTCATTCAGTTTCTGTTGATTCTGTATGAAAAAAGGCACTCATTCAGCTCCACAGTCAGTTGGGAGGCTTTGTGGTGTGATTGAATTGGATTTTACTGAATGGTATTCCTGACATTTTGTCCACCTTAGAGAAAAGGAAATAAGTGGCAAATTGTTAATTTAGCCACCGCCGCAAGTGCTTGGATTTAATTTAGAATAACACAGCTATTTAATGATATAAGACAGCTGGTTATTTAACTTGTAAAATCACGAGCTGACAAGTGGTTATTTTTGTAAGATGCTGACACTGTAATACTCTAGTGTGAATAAATGGAAATTTGCTAATTAGCAAATGTATTATTTTACTGGCTTTTGCCTACCACTACCCTGTAGTGATTGCACTGTTATTATAGTTACACAATGATGCATTTAATGTAAAGCTCTTGAAATAGTTTTTATCATTGCCAACATAGTAATCAAAGATAATTGTAGCATGGTTTTTGAGCCACCCTTAAAGGGTCAGTTTGGTATTTTTCAACCAGACGTTTTTTTTTGCCTTTTGTATCTAAGAGACTATTGGGAACAACAATTTTTGAAATTGGTCAAGTATAAAGCAAGAGCCCTGCAGCCGGCTGCTGTGAAGGAAGTTGTAATGTAACTATTTGGGGGATGATCGCATCATCAATTTATGTCCGATAAAAGTGGATGTTTTTGCCATTGACAGGTTCAGATTATGACTCTAAGTGTCTGACAACAATATGTGAAGGTTCCCTACAGAGATGGACCTTTTTGGTAAGAAGTAAGATCCTTTTTTTTTTTTTTTAATCACTAAGCCCACCAGACTCCATTTAAATACAGTAAGATTATCTTCTTAAAACACACTTCATAAAAAGTCGACAGAAACAAAATAAAACTCTTAAAAACCATCTTGGTTTGTCTTTCCACTGCTGCAACAATCACAAATTCTGGATGGTTAAGATAAACCCTTAATTGAAGTTAGATGTAAAAATATGCTAGATGTAAAAAAAAATTGTTGTTCCCATTAGTCACAACGTAGCCTTTAAAGGTACCCTGTGGAGTTTTTGACCGCAGTAACAATGTTTTGATGAGTGGGACCCCATTTTGTTTGGATCTCAAGCACACAAGCCAATGATTGACGTGATACACATTCCTGCTAATATTTTCTCATTATAACACTGACCATCACGTGGTGGTAATACAGGAGCACAATACATGAAAGAAGCAGACCTCAAGTTAGCTAAGATGGATGTAAACAATACAGATTTCAAATGTATACATAAAAAAAATAGATTGCAGAGGTTTTATGAGGAAGGAAAGGCATTCAGAACGTTGTTAGGCCTCAAGGATACACACAATGCATTATGATGACTGACTGTTAACAGACCTTTGTTTATCTACAAGAGAACTCCACAGGGTACCTTTAATTTCTCCATGCAGCAAAGACCCAGGCAGGACACCTACTAACTTAAGCAGTTCCAAAACAAAAAACATAACAGCTTGTTATAGAGAAAATGAGAAGAGTAAATATATAGCCATTAATTTATCCACTTTCTGTGCTGACATTCTCACCACTGTCATAGATTGAACACTATATCTGACCATTTTCTGACACTGAACAAAGAGACTCGGAGAATTCTGGCTCATTAAACTTTAAGATGGCAGGAGGCAATAGGCACACCAGGACACCTGAAAGGGTAACCTCTTTCATACGGGAGCAGAATGACCACTCTGATATCTACAAATAAAAACATGAACCTTCCAGTATTCCTAAAAAAACTAAAAATCAATTTAGAGCAGTGTGAAAACCAAATCTAAAAATGCATCTGATTAAAACATTACCAGCCTGGTTTGACCCAAAGAAGTGTAGTACGGCTGCACTCTCAAACTCAGTGTCTTTGCTCCTTGCTTGTTCTGTCTGCACAGGTGAAGTCTGAGTATGCCCAGCTCAAAGAGACCCTTGGTGCTGTGACGCAGGAGAGAGATTTAGCCCTGTGGGAGAGGAACCAGCTCCAAGGCAAACTGGAGAACCTAGAGCAGGTGCTCAAGGTGAGGACGCCAGCTCCAAGGGCAGACTTAACCGCAGAATCTCTCAGTACTGTGTGCATTTCTAGTTCAAGTAGTCCGTCTATCCCGGGATCCTAATTCAGGTGTTTTTATGGAGCCTAACCCTTTGCCAGTACCCCTTTTCCTACCTGTGCTACACTGCCTCCATCTGGTTATCTTCCGCTATACTGTCTAATGTCCCTGACATGTCTGTTGCCTTCCAGTGTCGTGTTGGGAGGTCTGACCAGGAGCTGTGAAAGAGTAGAAGCTTGGAGCAGTCTGCCCCCCCCCCCCTTCCCTCCTTTCCTTTCCTATTTCACCCTTTCATGTTGTCCTACCTTCCCTGACCTCTCCCTCCCCACCTTCCCTGTCCCTTCTCCCCCTGCTAGATTTATAAGGTATCACTGCTACGTCCATCTGTTAGGGAGCAGTCCTATTCAATCCCATTCTGAATGCTTTCTGTCCACCTCAGTGGCTGTGCTTATCTCTCCCTTTATCCGTGGGCTGCTTACCAGACATACGAATGGTCACCTGGCTATACGACCACAGCACTGTGGAATGTGATTTTTGCATGAGGCAGGACAAAGAGTTTGGCTTTATGATGACGGGAGGGGGAGGAAGAGGAGTTACAGAGACTGGGTCACCTTTCATGATGATAATGTCACCCACACGTTTGATGACATTACCTATCTTAGACCTCAATTTTTACTGGCATGAAAATGTCATTTGCTTCTCTCACCTGACAGTGTCGCAAGTATTCACATATAGTGGGAGCAGTGGTGTGACTGGATGACACGGACATATTGTGCTATGAAGAGCCTAGCATTCAGTCCCTTGTATTGTATGGCTTCTTTTGTTGTTATGGATGACCACAAACAAGTGAGCACGCTACGGAGTTTGCTCACCCTTTTCATGTAACGTAAAACCCTGTATTGATCACGCAAAGACAACATCGCTGAGGACAGCTTTTCAAACAGTCCACCAGACTTCTAACCGTAACCAGACTTCTAACAGGTATTGTGTTACCTAAAGGGGGCAGCAAACCTGACTGTGGATTGATGTTAGTTTTTTGTTCACACAGCAAAGCATCTCTAGTCCTCATCCATAAGCACCTTTGTGCAAAAATTTGATCTGATCTCTCCCGCAGATCATTCGACATAAACTGTTCCCACATGGCATTTGCTGTGGCATAGTTTATGTCTTGTTTTTAAGGGTTTTTAAAGGTCAGTACACTTGTTAACCAGCCTCTGTATGTGTGATGTGTGTGCACATGTAACACCTGTGTTGTCTCTGAGTGTGGAGTCGAAGACTGGAGATGCATTTTGTGTTGGCTCAGTGCCATTGGATTTTAGTTCCACTAACAGCAGCCCTCTTTATGCTCCCCACCCCCGACCCCCTCCACAATCCTCCCTCCTGGCTCTCCACCCCTGCACCCTCTGCGGACAGCATATGCGCGAGGCTGCGGAGCGGAGGCAGCAACTAGAGTTGGAGCATGAGCAGGCCTTGGCTGTACTCAATGCAAAGCAGCAGGAGATTGAAGTTCTTCAGAAGGTAAGGGAGCTCTGGTTATATAACACTTTCAGCACCAGAGGTTCAGGCTTTCTTGTTTGCTCAGCCTGCACCTGTGTCATCAGTCAAAGAGAATTTGTTGAGCACTTGCACAGTCCAACAAAAGGTGAAAGTCAACTCAAAGACTGTATTATAGAGAGCAGGGCAAAGACAGATGCTCTCTATAGGCTATAGCACTCATCATTTCCATCACTGGCACTACTGAAGCTCTCTCCTCTCAGCCCCATCCTTCAGCTGTCTGTCACTCTCCAAACCCTGGGTGCTTACCATTTCAGGAGCACTCCTCTTGTTTGTTACAAGCTAGCAAATCAAACATTCAAAACTCAGAGTAGATATGACACTTTGTAGAGTCTTGCTTAAGCAAAAATTGCTGGCCCAGGCCATTTGATGGTCGGGCTTCCTCCTCTGTGCACTGGAGCTGACTGTAATGTCAAAGCAGGCCTAGCAATGGCTGAGATTGCTGATAGTGTGAACGTGATAGGAATTGTCACCAATGCCTTCTCTAGAAACTGTGTGTGTATCCTCAGTGTTGCTGTTGCTGCAGTGTTGCTCTAACTTCACAGTCAGCCTTTCACAGGCAGAGTTCTCAGCTTTTTTCTCTCATTAACAGAAGCTCATTACTGCCTTATCTTCCTTCAGACACTGGCTGCTCTCTGCATTCTCCCAAATTAATTGCCTGCAAAGTAGATTTATGAAATTGCAAAGTCCACAGATGCTCTCATATTCATGTGGAACACTTGTTTTTCTCAACAGATGTTTCTAGTTCCCATAAGAAAAATAGCGTGTATTGTGCTATGTTTCTATACAGCTCAGTGCTTCTATAATACCCAAACCTTATTCCTCCTGAATGCATCAGCATCCCTCATTTATTATAGATGGAACATCTTTTAAAAATTTGTTTACAATGATGCTTGTTTGCACAGAGCGTTAGTCAAGGCCATTTTTCTCAAACATAACTTACTCATCCATTCAAGCACACACTCTGGCAACACATTCATTGTTTGAATGACCATCTACAGTAGATAATCATTAAAGATATTCCGTTACTATTCTTTCCTTCTACCCTAAAACCTCCTTTTATCCACTGTAAAATACTGTGTATACAAATTGCTGACATTTTGCTAACAGATAACAAAACACTATTTATTAGAAATCAGTTGTTCTTAAAAGTTCTCAAACAGTAGTTGCCAGTGGCTGCACAGGGCCACTTGCTGTGTAGACTGTTGTTTAAGAGCAGGGGAGAAGAATTGATTTCCAAGAAAACCACTCTTTCATCCGGATGTGAAACTACTTTAAAGTTTTTTAATGAATTACATGCTCATGGATCAGTGCATAGCCTTGGTTACTCACCAATACCCAGTCCAGCATTTTAGGCACTATCAGAACAACTCTAGTAATCATCAAATCAACAGAAAATGTAGCAACCAATCTGTTTGTTGGAGTCAAGATATCAGGGATTGCGATGTCAGGACAGTTTACGTAAATGAGGGTCTCAAACTCCAATTACCTAGGGGCCAGTGGCCAGGTGCCTTCCTAATGGGGGCACTTGAACACCCTGTGTTACTGGAGAATGACAGCTTTCTGTGTTGGAACAAGTTGCATTAAAACTCCTTGGAAACAAATTGTCCATTTACCTTGAAACTGTCTGTGCTTCACATCAGTGTTTCTGTTAGGTTGAGAGAGAGCCATTAGGATGTCTGGTGTGCTGTGAGGAGTCCTGTTGGTCATTGCTAAAGTGCTGCTGCAACTATACTGCACAACATGTTGATTGTTTGCTGATTTATGAGTCAGACTCTGTCTTGGCTGGCACTAGTAACTTCTTGAAGTCTCCGCTGGTTGCATGGTAACTACTAAGGGCAATAATTGTTGTTTTTATACTAGTGGATTAAACACATGAGATAAAGTGTGTAAATATTTAGAGGTGCTGGTTGGTAGGCAGGTGAGTTATTTTGTCACTTACAGTCTTTGTGCTTAGCTCCAGTAACTAAACAAGTGCTGACAGTAGCTTCATGTTAACAGACAGACATGAAAGAGGTATCAGTCTACTCAGCAAGAAAATGAATAATTGTATTTTCCCAAAATGTTGATTTCAGCTATTCCTTTAAATGCTAATTAAGAGGCAGTTTCAGCACCATAGCTGGTGTTCTAACAGATGTTATAGCTGGAGGAGGAGCTTGCTTGAAGATGGAATGATTTCGACCATTTCTATTTTGGGGAAAAATGAAATGCGAAACATTTATTTGTGGGCCAGATGTAAATTCTTGTATGGCCCGATCTGGCCCCAGGCTAGTAGTTTGAGACCTCTGGTTTAGATGCTCTCAGGCAGGTCTTCACAGGTAAGTGTGGTAAACTGACAAATGCACAAATGCTTCCTTGATTCTGTTAACTTTCTTGCATGTACATAATTGTTATATGTTGCATAACTCGCATTTTGACAATTAAATAACCTTAAAGAAACATAAAATATAAAAGGTGAAAATGGTGCAAGAAAAGTCACAGTATCTTGATACCTCTTTAAAGTGGAAATAGACAAGTTTTTTGCTTTAACTTGACTGTGATAGCAGTGCTAATACTAATACCACTTGGAAATCCTAGGGGGGAGGAAAGTTGTCTGTTTCCACTTTAAGTCCAAATTGCTCAG
This sequence comes from Epinephelus moara, assembly GCF_006386435.1. NCBI lineage: Eukaryota > Metazoa > Chordata > Actinopteri > Perciformes > Serranidae > Epinephelus > Epinephelus moara. The sequence goes on from NC_065513.1 coordinate 13,135,611, forward strand.
ATCAAGGCTCTGTTGGAAAATATTAATGTGAGGTAAAGAGATAAACTGCTGATAAGCTTCATCGTTGCCTCCCATACTGCTGACAGAGATAGTGGCTTTCTTTCCAACCATTTTCACCCTGAGCACCAATGAATCAAAAGGTGTTTGTCCGTAAACGCCCTTTCATTGGTGTTTTAAACTGAAACTTAACTGCAACATAAATGACAGTGAACTGAAACGCTGCACCCTGTATTTCCCAGGCTCAGGTTGAGGCAAAAAAGGAACATGAAGGCGCTGTCCATCTGTTAGAGGTGAGCGTCTGGACTCTGGGGGTGGGTTGACTGTGTGTGTTTATGTGGTTGCTGCTTGGGGATAAGGGACTAGTCAGCCCTGGGGCAGATCTGTGTTTGCCTAGAGCCATTTCCTGCTCTTTTTACCTCACTACCCAAAGCTTTATGCTTTTTTTTTAAGTTCTTATTTTTTAAGATGTGAATCCTAGGCTAAGTTTATAGATTTCTTTTCAAAATATTGTTAAACTGACATGTGAGTGACAGATTTAAACTTAACAGAGATGTGTAAATAGCCGTTTTCAGAAAGGTGAATAAATCGTAAACAACAAAATGTCATTATCTATTATTTCATCTCTCTATTAGCATTGTAATAAGGTGATGCGTATGTGTGAGTTTCAAAGCAGATTTCAAGAGTGTTGTGCTTTCAAGATGCGTATGAGTGATCACATGTGTAATTGTGCTTTATTTCTTTCCTACATCTCTTTTTACTGAATGGGTGTGTGTTTATGCTTATACAGAACCACTTGGACAGCATGCAGGTATTTCAGAATTGTTTTTATTTATTTATTAGATCTTTTTTTTCCACTTTTCCCAGTATAGTCAATAATACAGTATCCCCATGTTTACTTTGGCCAAGGGGGAGTGGTGATGTAACACCACATTACAAACAAAATTATTCATCATAGTCTAAGTTTAATATTGATCATAAACATGATGAATATAGAAGTGCTCAAAAGGTAAAAGGTAACAGAAAGCATACATCAGTACAGAACTAATCTGATGTGTGATCTTTGCTTTTTGGTTTTCAGAAATATTCAGGGCTGCCTCTTTTCTTTACTACCCGCTCAGCTCTGTTTCACATTTCCCATCAAAGCAAACTCGCAAGCGGAGAGCTTTTTGAAAGTCTGGAACATGACTGACAGCATAAACTGGAGGTCTTTCTGACTTGATCATAAAGAAAAATTCAGCGGCGCTCGCTTAACAATTGATGAAAAGATTCAGAATATGGAGCGACTTCAATTAAAGAGGAATGCCTGGGGCCGCAGTGACCGACCTCAATCCCACATAATCAAAGCCCAGCAACACATCGAGGTGTGCAAATTTAACTTTATAAGACCAAACGCGTGTTTAAAGTGTGTGTTTAGATGTGAACAAATAGAAATATCAAACTGCAATAAATGAATGCAGATTAACTATTTGATTGGTAAAATAAATGTCAGTAAAAAGTCTGGATGTCCTTTTGTATTCCAGATATTTTAAATTAAAAGCTTTCATCTAGAGCACATAAACATTAGTCATTACATCTGTAATATTGATGCATACAGTAGATAGTAGCTTTCTGAGTGTATAAGAGTGTATTGTTTTAAAAAGGATCACATCACCAAGCGATGACTGTGATCCTTTTTCGTTGTAGCATTGCATGTGTTAGTCAGCATGTGTTTTTAAACCTGTCTACTTTCCATACAGCTGAGAACTGTATGATGCTATTAAAACTAATACCTCTTAATTTACTAATTCTGTTTCAAACATGCAGGACTTCCTTCGTTGTGTGTCTGCTAACAGCATGTTATATCTAGCAACAACATGTGTGCATGGAATGGACTCAGTGTTTTAACAGAAGAGCATAGGCAGCACTGTACAGTAGTAGCAGGGGGTGTCGCTGTGTGTTGGGCAGTGCTAAAAAATTCCACGGTAGCTTCAGTGTCCTCCAGAACATCTCCGGTTCAGATTGTTGTCAGTTTGAGATTGAGAAGTGATTTTTGATGATTGATCATTTAACTTGAGAAATGAAGCTATAGCACCTGGAATTTCCTTTATACCTGCCCAAACAGTGATGTTCAGTTTGTCAGTGTTAGTTTGTACAAAGTTTTCTGCTCTTAAAGTATAGGGCTGGTGATATTTGCTATATTTGTTATTGCAAACAAATCCCAGGAAAAGACCACTACCTACAACATTTACTAACTTCCCTATTCTGTCTGTGACTTTCAGCTCTGAGTCCATTTATTCTCAATAAAAAATTCTGGTAAAGCAAAATCAGTGATTTCTTTCAAAACACGGGATACATGTTAGAAATACTTGTAGTACTGAATCATGGAGTTAGACTGTCAAAGTGTTTTTCACAATTTCTGTGTCCAGGATGTTTGGGTGGGCCTGAAATCATGGCTCGATGACAACTGGAACCATTCATTCATTTTTTTATAATGGCTTCTCCTGTTAGGGGTCACACGGGGCTGGAGTCTATCCCAGCTGACACTGGGCGAGAGGTGGCGTACACCCTGGACAGGTCGTCAGACTGTCACAGGGCTGACACATAGAGACAGACAACCATTAACGCTCACATTCACACCTACAGGCAATTTAGAGTCACCAGTTAGCCTAACCTGCATGTCTTTGGACTGTGGGAGAAAGAGGGAGTACCCGGACAAAACCCACACTGACATGGGGAGAACATGCAGACTCCGCACATAGAGGGGCTCATAACCCCCACCCTGGGTTCAAATCAGGGACCCTCTTGCTGTGAGGGGACAATGCTAACCACTGCACCACCGTGCCCCCCTAGAGCCATCCTTAAAATAACTCTTCCCCCGCTATATACAGACTGTGTTATTACTGAAGTTAGAGCGCATATCATCAGTGTCATGTCGTCAGCCCCCTGTGTGTGAGCTGTGAGTTTTCTACGTCCCACAAGCTCTCTTAGCTCGTTTAGTCCAGTAAATATATGAATAAACATCTCTCTTAAATGCCACGAGTTTGTCCTTTGGTTCAGGGTGTGTGTGCTGTCTACAGACTGGGTGTGCTACTGTGTTAGTTGCTAACGAGCTCAGTGCCTTCAGTGGATAAGCCAACAGTATCTATTTTTTCACAGTTTTGAAACCTAATTTTTTAATTATCAAATTTGGCTTGGTGGTTAGTAGCACATTTGTCTGTGGTGTGAGAAACTCAGGACACACATTTATTTTTGCTTTACCTGGACTTTGAAATCAGTTATAATATATTGTCACACATATACATTTCCAACTGTAAAACCCCCCAAAGCAAAACAACACAAAAAAACAACTGGAGAAATTCCCCAAACCAGCTGGGCACTGTAGTTTCTAGCAATCGTTACTCAAACACAAGTAAATAGCGCATTTACTGGGGACTATTTTCAGCTGCAGATTAATACACATTTGGTGTTTGGTGTGATGTACAGTGCAGTATGTGGGTTTGACTTCAAATAAACCACAATGCCCATGTTCACCATAATAAAGGAACATGTTACCCAGTGCAACAGTGAGTCTCACTGATGTGTTTTTAACAGTAAACAATGAAGCTCTGTGGCCCAGAAGAATATCAGGCTTTGGCTACACAGACAGAACTTTTGTTAGTAAGACAAAATTATTGTTGGTTTGGTCTTTTCAAGGGATACCTTGACAATAACAAAAAAAAAAGAAAAAGAAAATGTCACCAGTCTCATCCTCTAAGACTCTGTGCAGTTTGGGTATGCATACTGCCTTGACACAAGAGGCTTTTCTATTTTCAGTACTATTAGCACTAACTGTAGTTGTGCATGTGATTTGTATACCGTCAGTAACAGCTGAAGTCATTTCAAGAGGTTTTTCTCTGTAATGACCAGTCCACGATATAAGTCCTTATGTAAATCTTATTCATGTTCTATTTGTGTGTAGACAGTAGACGTATAGCGTCGTATACGTACCTACTGTACTGTGTGTTTTTCTGTGTGCAGAACGGTCATTCCTGCATCCTGTGATTTCCTTATTTTTCTTCTGTTGTTTTCTTTTGTTTCCCATCCTGTCTCTCCCTGCCACTGTCTGTCTGTCCTTTCTGTCTCTCTCTCTCGCTGTCTCCCACTCCCCTCTCGATGACTCTCCTCCCTCACCGCCATCAGGCCAAAGTCCGCGAGCTGGAGGAAAAATGCCGGTCTCAGAGTGAGCAGTTCAACCTCCTGTCAAAAGAGCTGGAGAAGTTCCGGCTCCAGGCTGGGAAGTTTGATATCCTCAGCACTGAACCCTTAACTTTATGTGAATCTCCTGGGTCGCCCAACAAATCCCTCTCACAGCTCCTCAATGGACTGGCTGCCCCCATAGGAAAAGGTAAGTCTATCATCTTATTGATGCTGTGATGAAGTTATTTATTTTAATCAGTCTTATACTTCATATGTTAGTATTGAAGCATAAGTATTTTGCTTAAAAAAATAAATAAATATATATANTGTGTGTGTGTGTGTGTATATTGATTTGCTGTCATATTTTCAAGTAGCTGAAACTCATCTACATCTCAAGTTAATAAATAAGAGGCCACCAAATTAACTTAGCACATTAAAATGCTGTGCAATCAAATAAATGTGTCATTTCTGTCATGTGAGAACTGCTGGCAGTAAGTCCACACTGCACATATTGGAAGAGGAGTCAGTTCCCTCACAATGAGATGGAAAAAATGACAGCCGAAATTAGAAGTCGAGAGGCTTCTGACTTAATCCGCAGTAAACACAAACTGTTAATGAATTAATCAATCAATCACAGTGAGAAATAGCCTGGAGCTGGCAAAACTTGTTCTCGGTTTGTTTCTGAATCGTTTTTGTGAATACACAAACGTTTCACTAATTACAACTCTTGCAATCAAGTTTTACCTTATTTAATTATTGATTGATTTATTTTACACATTATTAGAAACAGAAGAGTACAGTACCTTGAGATATCAAGCTAAATGACACCTGCTGTAATACAAGGTTAAAGTTTTAAAGGGACGGTTAACCCCAAAATCAAAGATGCGCATTTTTCATCTTACCTCTGATGTGTAGATTACTGTGGTATGAGCTGCAGAGTGTTGGTGATATCGGCCGTAGAGATTTCTTCTCTCCAATATAATAAAACTAGATGGCATGTGAAAAACTCAACAGCAATGTCTCTTTTCAGAAATCATGCCCTGAAACCTGTACTATGAAGCCAGTTCAACTTACCCAGGATATCTTCTTGTTATCTGGTTTGACTAACCCTAACATTGGCTGTCTGGATAACCAGTACAACAAAGCTGGTTATCAACCAGTTCAGTCAACTCTTAGTTTTGCTATCCAGCCACGAGTGCGTTCATGTGAGAAAGGCGAGGTTGTTAATTATGAGCGATATCATCAGAACCATGAATGAAGTAGGCTGCTTCATATGACGTGATGAAACAGTAGCAAAAGTGTTTAATCGACGAGACAGAAACATGTCAGTGACGCTGGATGTAAATGACAATCTGTAATCTCAAAACAGGAAATCTAAAAACATTGAAAACACTCCATAAATGGACCGTCATCCGAGACTTAAATTGCAATCAGGTATCACTGAGCTATGGGCCTATGTGACATTAGTATAGAGGATTTTTTGCTGTTTAGTTAGTTGGTGATAATACTTCTCTGCATATGTCATATAAAACACTTTAAAGTGATGCCAGGCTGTTTCTGCTGCTGAAGTAAAGAGTCGAACAGTAGTTAATGACTGATGAGGTCTATCTGACCGAAATGTGGCATTTATAATAATGGGAGCCAATTAACAGTGTGTGGATTATTTTATTAATAAAACATAATCTTTTTTTTTCCTAGTTCTCATCATGTAGGTGTCTCATGTTATTTTGAGCTGCAGTGATGGAATCAGAGTGTAAAAGTAGCAGCACTGTCACTATGGACTAAAATAAATTTTGCATAATTCCAAATCCTGCTAAAATCATGTGTTTAGTGTGTAAACGATCTCTCCATTTGTTAGAAGCTCTGTTTTAAAACCTTACCTTTCACTCCGGACTTTCGTCCATGGATACTTTTCTCTTCAGTGATCTGATTAGTCAGAGGTCGGGCTGTTGACAGCCTGTGATCTGATACTCTGAAGTTTACCTGCTCTGGAGCAGGTTAGCTGTTCAGCATAAGTTGCCGAGGTGATTTATCCCAGTAAAAAGAGAACCAGCTTGGTAGTACTGAAGACCTAGAGTTAACCCTGAAGCTACTTTGCTAACTTCAAATCCTGCTTTGTTGCACAGGCCTCTGGTTACTCAAGATAATTAACAGACCTTGTTGAGAGCAGTTTTATGCAGGAACTGTTTTCTTTCTACCAAACTACACCTGCCGACTGTATCACCACTCAGAAGGAAGTGTGCATCTACTGCTAGCTCACCTAGCACCTCTGAGCTAGCTAACATTACAGCTCAGCCAAGGAGGACGCCATTAAAGTTTACATTTCGGGCTGTCGCAAGCCTCTTGTCCATGAGTAGATGCACCCTTCCTTCTGCATGGTGATATGTTTGGCTGATATGAAACTTCTCAAAGTAACGTCTGTGGATTTCCTTTTAGTATTGATTTTAGTCATGATTTCTGGAAAGAGACATCCCTGTTGGATTTTTAAAAAATGTATCTTTCTGGCACTTTGATCAACACAAGCCGGGTGCCATCTTGTTCCATTATATTTGATAGAAGGCAGAAATCTCTACATCTGATATCTCCAACACATCAAAACAATCTAGAGTGATAAAAAGCACTGCTGGTAAGATGAAAAATGTGTACTTTTGATTTTGTGGTGAACTGTCCTTTTAAGTTTCTGTTGTGTTTTCTGTATCTCTCTGCCTGTCTCTCTCTGTTTTGATCACAAGTTTGATATTAGTTCTGTTATATTTTGATGTGAAGATCTAATGAGAGAAGTTCTGTTTGTTCCACAGGCAATGAGGCTCCAACAAGCAGATCTTTGATATCTGAGTTCATTCGACCCCTCCAGATCAGTGGAGACAAGCCCGAGCTCCTCTCTGTCAAGCCAACATTCCTCACTCGCGGTCGAGTCAGCAGCCCAGCGCGGGCTTTCCTCTCTGAGGCATGTGATAGTGTCTAATTGTGTCCCATATGGCTTTCGCTTTGTTGCACATTACTCCATTTACACTTTCCATGACATGCACAAGGCAAGACTATTTAAACATCCGAAATGACGACATGTGACAGCAGCAGAGAGGAATCCCAAAGTACTGCTTTATTCTGCCCTGTTTACCCAAATTAAATCCTGTTGTGGAGTGTCACCTAAACAGCATTAAGTGAGCTCAACTCAACAGTGTTAGATATGTTACCTTGCCTTTGTTAGTTTTTAGAACAAACAGCAGTTTGTCACAATTGTGGGAAAAAATTGCTTCTTCATTTTAATCTAAGTAATGTGTTTGGGCTGAACAAGAGAAAATCCACGCAGCAGGTGTGCAGGGGGCCTCCTGGTTTCACACAATTTAGGACTGATCAAAATGTTTTTAGTGCACAGGAGGTGAAATGTTTAAACTAAAGACATATTGTGCATGTTGTGTTTTTTTTTTCCAATTTTGTGGAAGACATTCAGCGAATCACAGAGCACAGACACGGGGATATACAGGCCCAGTATTTTTGGTTTTACAGTGTCATACTCAAACATATAACTGTATAACTCAAATTAGTTTATTTGCTTCTTCATTCTAACTTACGAAGCTTGCCACTCTATTTTTCTGAGTATGATATGAAAGGTGAAAACACAAATAGATCTCCATGCTGAAAATGGGGTTATTATTGTCTTTTTGTTGGGTTTCCTAGATGGACAAAGAGCTCAGCTCAACTACCAGGTCCAAACCGAGGTTCACGGGGAAAGTTCGTCTGTGTATTGCTCGGTACAGGTACGTAGACATTACACAAAATTACTTATTCACCTATTCACCACTAAACAGAAAAAATACACAACCTCATCCTGAAATTTGTAATCAAGTCAGTGTGGGATGAGACACTGATTGTTTCTAACAAGTTTGTTAAAGTCCTTATTGTGCTTTAATTTTGAAATATTTTTACGTGGTTTCAATGCATTTTCAGAGTAAGTGTTAACAGGAGCTTTGTGCTAACATAACACAAACCCTCAAACAGCTGAACATCCTAAGAGAGGGTGATAATTAACAGGAGAGGTGGCCAACAGTCTTTTACACACCTCTTTACAGTCAACAGAACTGGCTGCACAGTGTGGACAAGTCATGGACAAATCTTACTGAGACTATTTGCTTTCTCTCACAGAGCTTTAGGCTGAAGATGATTCAGTGTTTCTATCTCTAAAGAAAATTACCTGTCAGCACAAAAAATAATTGGAATCCTCAGAGCACAAATATGTGAAACAGGGCCACAGCTTTCAACCCACACTTTTCTCAGCGCTCTCATATTTGTAAAAAAACAGAATAGAAAATAAAAAATAGAAACAAACTTCATATTTTCAAAGAAGCTCTCAGCAAGACATTGTCCCTTGACATACATATTAGAGGATTGGAGTGGTTGACATGGTACACAGTTAGTATTGAAGGTGTGTAGATATAACACCTCTGCAGATGAATTGTACATTTTATGTTTTTCACTGTAGTTACAATCCTTATGATGGGCCTAATGAGCATCCTGAGGCAGAGCTCCCCCTGGTGGCAGGGAAGTACCTCTACGTTTACGGGACGATGGATGAGGATGGCTTTTACGAAGGTCTGACCTGCCTTGGTTTTGTTCAATCTTTTCTATTTAATATCACCACAATACCAACTATCTGCTTTTTGTTTCTCAGGAGAGCTGCTGGATGGACAGCGGGGACTCGTCCCGTCCAATTTTGTAGATTTTGTCCAAGATGAGGAGACACCCTCTGTCCAGCACAGGGACACAGTGGCTAAAGAACCTGGCTACCTCAACCACAGTAGCCTGGGGCCTCAGAGACTGAAAGTGGGCACAGGAACGGGAACGGGCATAAGCAGCCTGCTGTCTGACAGTAAACTAGACTGTCTAAGCACCAGCAGCTTGGGCATGGACCTCCTGGGCTCCTCCAGCAACGGGACAGGAACCTTGGATGTCAGCATTGACGAGGTCGGTGAAGACATTGTGCCTTATCCCCGCCGCATCAACCTGATTAAACAACTGGCCAAGAGCGTGATTATTGGCTGGGATCCTCCTGTGGTCCCACCGGGCTGGGGCTCCATCAGTGGCTACAATGTCTTGGTGGATAAGGAGTTACGCATGAGTGTCCCCTACGGGGGCAGGACAAAGTCCCTTCTTGAAAAGCTCAATCTGGCCACCAACACCTACCGAATCTCAGTGCAGAGCATCACTGACCGGGGCCCGTCGGACGAGCTCCGGTGCACTCTGCTCGTGGGAAAGGATGTGGTGGTGGCACCTTACTACCTGCGGGTGGACAGCATCACGCAGGTCTCTGCTGAGCTCTCTTGGATGCCCAGCAACAGCAACTACAGTCACACCATCTTCCTCAATGGTGCAGAGTACGACATGGTCAAGGCAGGGGGCTACAAGTACAAGTTCTTCAACCTGAAGCCCATGACAGTTTACAAGGTGAAGGTTGTGGCGCAGCCGCATCAGGTGCCTTGGCAGCTTCCGATGGATCAGAGAGAGAAGAGGGAAATCTCTGTGGAGTTCTGCACTCAGCCTGCAGGTCAGCCTCCCAAACATTACTCACATCTGTTCAGTAAAGCACACTCATGCAGGGACTTTTTTCCATGTGATGTATGGTTGTATAGTCACGGCTAGACTGGGATATTTTTAGCCACATGGCTCCAGGGATGGCAATGAAGCTGTGTTGGTTGGTCGGTCGCTCTGTCCACTGCTTTGGTCCAGACTAAAATTTTGCCATTGGTACAGATATCCATGGTGCCCAGAGAATGTATCCCAATAACTCAGGAGATCCCTTGACTTTTTCTCTGGCAACACAGATTTGTGGTGAATTGTGAACTATCTGAACAACTGGATGGATTGACTTGAAATCTGGTACAAACATGTATATCCCCCTCACAGTGAATTCTGATAAGCTGTGTTCTTGGTGATCTTCTGAGTTTTTACCATCATAGGGCCAAATTTTTAATTTGTGTCGCCTTAGTTTATGACCAATCCCTGCCAATCCCCATCAGCCTCATTTGTATTTTTTGTTTAGTGCTAATTAGCAAATGTTAGCATGCAATATGGAGAAAGTGATTAACATTATACCTGCTTAACATCAGCATGTTAGCAATTAGCTGTGGTAATTAGCTCAAGGCAGTGTCCAACTTAGGTAAACTCACACATAGTCTGAAGTGTGGCTTTTGACTCTTTGTCTTGTTAAACTGCTGAAATTCATTTTAGCTGAAACTGACTTTTATTTTTAGTTGTGCTAAAATTTAACCCAAATGTGCATTGTGTAATGTTTGGCTGTTTGGAAGCAGTATAAACTCATTGAGGTTAACTTATGGCAAATAGTTACTTATGTACACGTCCAGCAGACACATTACCATTCTTTTGGATGCATGTTTTTTGGCCATCTGGCAAATGTTAATCCAACATTCCTTTTGAGATTCTTTTATCTCTTCAATACCTGAGAAAAATATCTGTCTCTTTAGCAGCAAAATGCTCCACTGTGTTTATAAGCTAGTCTTTATCTGCTGTTTGGTGCTGGGAAAGTAGGTTCAGTGGGTTTATCAGAGCTTTTTCACTGAAAACACAATTGCTGGTTGTGGCTGGAAACAAGTTTGACGAGAGAGCTCAGACTGAATCAGAGTGTTAGTTTTGTTAGTGTCTGCAAATGGAGTTAGTTTGTAGGTTTTGTGTAAAAAGCGTATTTATGATGAAGGGCCAGCGTTGCTCTCATGTCCCCCTCCAATCTGATTGCCGTTCTTGTAGTCTCATTTTCTGTTTCAAAGTCATCTGATATTTCACAATGAAAGCCATCTGATAATTTACATCCAACACAGCAGTCTATTTATTTACTCTGCCACACGCTTCAAGCCCATTACATTTACAAACCTGACAAACATCTCAGCCATTTTCATTTTTCCCCAGCCACTTTTAGATTGCCCTCAAGGATTTGTGTGTGTGTGTGTGTGTGTGTGTGTGTGTGTACTGCTGTGATAAGACACATGCATGGTAGAAAAAAAAGAAAAGTGCAATGAGAAAACACTGAAGATGCATTTGCAGAGTGGAGCTTTACCACTGGAAACACTGTCTCTGGAAGCCAAATTAGTGTAAATAGAGAGTGCAGATCTCTGGGATTTCCTCTCCCATGAGGCACAGTGATGCTTTGCTGTTGCCAGCGCTGACTTGGGTCTCACAGCCTGACTGTCTAGCTACAGGAAATCTTTTAAAGTGAGAATGTAACAAGAGGTATTGTCTCCACAGCCAGCTACGTTCATGGCTCTGTTGTGTGTAACTCTAAAGGTACAGTGTAGTTAGCCAGTTGTGGGTGCAGATAAAATATGGTTCAGACATGTCATATTGTTGCTTTGTATATGACTAAATTTCCAGAAGGGATTGTGATTATTTAACCTTTACTTGACATGGAAAAGAGAACAAAACTCCCAGTGACTCATTTACATGCACAAAATATTCCACTTTTTGCTCTTATTCTGAGACAGTATTCATACATATTTATGTCGTATGTTTACAAGACTAATGAAAATGAATATTTCACTAATGATCACATTTACATGCAGCTGTGCATGCTTCTAAGAAGAAGAATGCTTCTGAAACTCAAATAATACTGGTATATCCTATATGTCTTATTTGATAAATGCAGCATTCGGAAAAAGGCCAAATTCAAAATGTTCAAACGGAATATGCTGTTTATATGACCCATATCAAATTCAGAATACTGTTATATTCAGAATGGAATATTATTGTGCGTGTAAACAGAGTCACTGTTAAGGCACTGGGATAAGATGGAGGCCATTCAGGCAAGTGGGACATAAACACAGAGATTATGAAGTCAAGCACTGAATGGAAAAAAGGCTGAAAGGGAGTGAATGCAGGAAAAGACACAGAGGTAGAGGGAGAGAAAGAGGGGGAGGACAGAGAGACTGGGGCTGAAGTTTAAATTGACATTTCCCGTTGGCAGCTGACGAGCTAACATGCTGAGAGTTCATTAAATGATCTATCTATTGAACATGTTAATTAGAGGCGTCTGAAATAGTGTCAGTATCGGTGGCGGACAACCATTGTCAATAAGGAGGGCAGTGTCTAGAGGCACTATATCAGGCTTTCACACTTAGCATGTGTTCTTCAAACAAACAACTTCATCAGTGCTTAGCGAAAGCACATTTTTATTAATATTAGTCACACAGAGCAGCCTCCAATTCCCTGCCTGGAAATCGGGGTCTGCTGTTTGTGTCCAGTATTAATGAAAGTGGCTCCACTGAAATATTCATTTACACTCACTTGAGTCCTCAGAGGAGCTTGTTGTTTATGACAAGCGTAGTTTAGAAATGACAAGAGGAAATGAAATCTCCAAACAACCACTGCTGCTGTTCTAAGACTGCGCGTGTTGTCTGCTGACAGTCAGCGTAGAAATGTGATTAAGATTGTGTTGATGGAGATTCTCGGACACACAAACAGCTGCATGTTGCAGCTCCGAGATACTGCTGACTGCATCTGCTCGCTCTCTCTCTCACTGTGTGACTGCAGGGGAGCAGCAGCACCGCACAGATGGGTATGTTGTTTAGTATGCAGGCAGCACTGACAGATTGTGGAAATAGCAAACTGTGTTTTTTTTAATGCTCCATAGAATATTGTCAGCGAGAATCTGGCAACAGGATATCGCTGTACATACATTTATGGCTGCGTGTTGACAAACTTGGCTTTTTCAACCAATGTAACGCCTGCGCCCGATGCGCATATGAATGAATCTCAGGATACACATCATGAACCTGCACAGAGATGAGCATAAATACAACAAAATTATCCTACAAATTACAATATTTGAATATAATAAATTTGACATTCAGCTGTCAGTGGCTCAGTGTTTCACAGCACACACCAGCTGGCCGTTTCAGGGAAATTGAAAATGCTTTTAGGATAATTTAGAATTTAGTATACATTGTGTTTTTAATACAATTCTTGGTAATCCCACGAGGTTAGGCTGTATACAGTACTGTGCATGTGAGACATATAGACTGGGAACAGCCTTGTTTCATACCACTGTGAAATGGTTGTTGAATAGCACAGTGGAAAGTCCATAGCACCGAGGTCAGCACATTATTTTTTTTGATCAAATAGGCAGAAATGATTTAGCTGTTGTTGAGCTGTCTTTTTTTTCTCTCCTTATCCAGTGTGTGTGTTGTGCTCCCCAGGGCCCCCTCTCCCTCCCCAGGAGGTGCAGGTCCAGTGTGGTCAGACGCCGGGGGTCCTGCAGGTCAGATGGAAGCCGCCACCTCTGTCGTCTTCAGGAACCTCCAACGGTGCCAGTGTGATTGGCTACGCCGTGTGCACAAAGGGACAAAAGGTACCAAATGTCAGAACAAGTCTTTTTTTTTTTTTTCAGTCTTACAGTATAGTTCTTAGAAAAGGTAGCCTTTGCCTTCCTCAGTGGTGACTTCTATGAATAGTGCTCTATTGCCATCTCCTGGAGAAATGATATAATGCTGATATCCAGCCTAGGCATGGGACGATATTAAAATTTCATGTTACAATTATACTGGCCGAAATAATTGCAGTATTATTCTGATAATCATGAAAATATGCTTGAAAGTCTTAAATGGCACTAAAACATACTGGAATCACTTTGTCGTACATTTTGTAAAGAAACAAATAGTTCATTGCATCACAGAGAGGACACACATCTTTTTTAGTGAACATCCTTCATAGTGAAAAACAATAAACAATCTTAAAAAGGCAGGCTTTTTTTTTTTACTATTTAAAATGGCATCATCTTCTTCGTTTCGGAGGTTGTCGTGTATGCAGCCTGTTTTTGAAGAGTGTCTCTTATTTTGGTTGCCCAGCAGCTAGTTTAGGTGCTGCCGGACATGATATTCACGATTATCTCGATAATAAAATTTCACCATGATGAAGTTACTGCGAGTGGTTTCTATCCTGATCCACAATAAAATCATATATCGTCCAATCACTAACCCATCCCCCAGAGATGAGCATCACTAAAGCTGTAACTTTGAGAAAGAAAGTCTAACTGGCTCCATGGTAGTGGTTCAGTGTTACATCCCTTTGGCACAGTGAGCTTATGTTTTTATTGAGTGTGTGTGTGTGTGTGTGTGTGTGTGTGTGTGTGTGCGTGTGTGTGTGTGTGTGTGTGTGTGTGTGTGTGCAACCATGATAGTATCCAGTTTAATCTTAAACCAGCTGAATTTTTCCAGCAGGCTAAGTGCTTTAGTTTAAGTTTAAACATGCTCACCCGGTCCGTGTACATTTACAAATCTGTGTGTTATGATATATTTTCAAGGATTTTTATTTTTTAATACTCAGCCAACAGCTATGAGAGCTAGAAATACATATAGTTTGTATGATGGTATGGTTACAGAGTGAGTACTTTTGTATGCTGACATTCTGAATTGCCCTTTGGTAAGGACTCTCTGGTTCCTTTGTGAATACAGATAGCAGAGGTCTTATACCCCACAGCAGACTATGTGACCGTGGAGTTAAACAGGATTCAGTGTCTGGAGGCCAGGGAAGTCATTGTAAGGACGTTATCAACACAAGGAGAGTCCCAGGACTCGCCTGTGGCCGTCATCCCGCACAATCTGTTGGGCTCGCCACGCCTCTCCCACAGAACCACTGCGCCTCCCCACCCTATGTCCCACCCGCAGCCCCACCCGGTACACTCACAAACCCATCCTCCTTACCCGTCGACGTACCCCCCCAATCATCCACAGCCCCAGGTGCAGCCTCTGCCTAGAGCCCAGCCCCACACGCTGCCCCACGCACAGCCACATACGCAGCCCATCTGCCAACCCCCTCCTCATTTCCAGCGCCACCCCATGCCCAAGTCCAAACCATTAGCAAGTGCCAGAGAGCCAGAAACCAAAGAGCATGAGGTGGGACTACGGACAGCCCAGCCGTGGGAGCGATCCCCCTCTCCGCTGCCTCCCATGCGTGGACCCAACCTGGAGCCGCCGCACTTTCAGCCACGGCGATCGCCCTCTCCTCAGAGGATCCTGCCACAGCCTCAGGGAGTCCCCATCCCCAACACCATCGCCAAGGCCATGGCCAGGGAAGCTGCCCAGAGAGTGTTTGCTGAGGGCAACCGGGTACGTGGTGATTCAATTATATCAATTGTAACAATATTATATTATAACTGTAGTGATCTCTGATTTTTCATAATGTAAATCTGATTTTTCATTATGCAAACAGGAATATCTATCAGATGAAAAGGTGATTGTACTTGTGTCTAAAAACCAGCCTGCTCTTAAAGCTATAAAGTATTGCTTTCAAGACAGAACTGTTGGTCTCTTATGATTAATGATTATGAACCTACATTAGCAAAAAGGTGAACATTTAAATACCTCACTGTATTTTTTCGTTTTGTTGGAGGAAAAAAACTGGTAGTAGGTATGTCACACTTAATTATTTGGATGGGTTTTTTTCCAGTATAAATGTCAAACATTTCTCTTATAAGGTTGAGAAAAGGAATATCTTTAGTGAGCGAGGCAACGCCTTGCATCCACTCAACTCTGATGAGGAGGAGGACGGCTACGACTCTCCTCATGCGAGGAGAAGAGGAGCCTCGGTGGATGAATTCCTCAGGGGCTCAGAGTTGGGCAGACAGGTACTTTACAGAAAACACAACAAGCTGTGCTCAGACAATCAGAAAATGTGAATCATGTGTCTGGGAAGAGGGAGGAATCTGTACCTACATATGGGCAAAGTCCAGTTGAATGAAATCAAATCAGATCCAAACATATTAATTTAGGCCCTTCTTATTGAGTATTTCTGCATCTGTTTTCCTTCAAGTTTATACTTGTATTTCCCAGAATCTTGTATACATATTTTTTGAATAAATACTTCTAAGGGAAAGAGGACAAGTGTTAAAAAATCCAGTTGTAAATTTACTTTGGCAAAACATTTGCATAATTTTAGTGCACATTGTGTAGCTATACAAGAGTCTTCAACCCACACACACAGCTATATGAACACCACTTCCAGGTTTTGATTGGAAAATAACCAATAGCTGTAGACTTGTTTAAATTTATCAGTACTGAAAGCTAAAGGAATCTGGCAAGCCAACTGGAGTTTATAGCTGTCTGAATCTTTAGGTGACATCATTGGTATTTTGACGCCGGGTCTACACAGGTCCTGTCTGCGCCCATGTTAACCAATTAGGCTGTTCACACTGGACACGGTGCTGAGCTCCCTGGCCAGCTCACTATCTGCAGAGATAGTTTCAGCTTCCAGTCTATTTCCCCTGTGGACCATGACTCAGTCTAGCCAGAAAACGTATCAAAAATCTGTTATTAATTATATAAAGGATATATATCATGTAAATTATCTGATCCTGCCCCTCTTCCTGCTGTTCTCTCAGTTTCATTTCCCCGATTTTATGCCCATGATGAAATTTGAAACTCTAGAAATAGCTCAGTATCACCGCTGTTTGTGATTGTGTTTTTTAAATTATGTAGGCGTACTTATTCCACATATTTATCACTTGTGTCTAAACAGGGCGAGAGAGATGAGCAGACGCATATGCACACACAATCAGACAGACAGACAGACTGACAGAGCTCTATGTGTGATTAGAAAAGAGCAGAGGAGCAAAAGAGATTGCTGACTGTCACAGGCAAATGGGCTTCTGGTGTGAACAGCTAAGCTACTGCTCGCACAACAATTGACATATCGTGCCGCCTCCAGAGAGAACCTGCTGTGAGTCTCTAGCTTCGACACTTTCCTTTGCCTCTTTGGTAATGGTGACTATTTCCACCTTATCCAGCACCAAAGATGTCGTCAAATAAAATAATATAAAACTTTAAACTGGCTGATCTCTACCTAATTCACTCACTTTCATCTTTCTCTCTCTTGTTTCCCTCAGCACCATCACCACCACTACAGCCACAGCGAGGAGTACCACACAGAGAGTAGCCGGGGCTCTGACCTGTCCGACATAATGGAGGAGGACGAGGAAGATCTTTACTCTGAGATGCAACTGGAGGAGGGCCGCAGACGCAGCATCAACTCTCACAACACTCTTAAGGTACATACTGCACACCTTCAATCTGTAGTGGCCAGGGGGAAGACAGAGGACGGAGGGGGGGACTGGGGTTTAGGGAGGGAGGGTCCTGCCACCTTCAGAGGTACCTGTTCTCTCTCACAGGCTCCACAACCAGGCCCGTCGTGGCTTTGCCTGGCTGAGCTCCCCTGCCTTGTGTTAGCTGAGTCAGCCTCCCCACCCCAGCCTGCTCCTACACCCCCGCCCCTCCAGCACCGCTTTAATCAATCACGGCTGAGCTCATAGGAATGGCCATGTAAACATTACTGTAGCGCATGCTAGAGGGGAAGGCTGCAAACTGAAGGCGTAATGTTTCGTTATGGTTTGCATTGCATTTTGATGCTCTTTACACTGCACCAAAGGAGTGTTATAAGTGTTCAAGTCAATTGTTATATTGAAGTGCAAATATTAATATACTGTGCTGTATCAGAGGGTCATGGCATATCAGGTGCATATGGGAATCTCATTTAAGTGAGTACTTAAATGGAAATATTCACGTTTGTTTATGTCTGTCATGTCGTAATGTTTGATTTTTCTACTGTCGATGTAAATGTTAACATTGTTGGTACATGATCCTGTCTTCATTTGGTGTGTCAGTGGGGACATGTGGATGTACAGCCAATCTGCCGTCATGATAAAAAAACAAAACAAAAAAAACATCATGTTATGAGAGTGAGGGTTAAACTGTAGTGGCTGTAGTGAAGTTAATATAAAATCTTCACAAATTTGGTGAGGTTGTCCCTGTATTTGTTCAGTTAAATGTGTACGGTAATGTGATGTTCATGAGGGGTAGTCATTAGTGTATCAAATACACCAATGCTGCATCTCCTTTTTGCCATCGCCATCTATTTGTAAATCACTGTTGCACATCATCCATCACCCTTTTATTTCTGTAAAAACATTATTTTAAAATATGTATAGTAATGATATAAGCATTTGATTTAGACATTGTTAAGAGTATAGTGTTAGAGTATATAAGTGTTAAATTTGCTTCTGCTGTTGTTTTCTGTGAGCACACTGAAGGAAGTTCTGTATGTTTCACTACATTTGAAATTGTTGGTAAAAAAAGTGTCCTGATACAGTATGTCCTCAGCAGCTGATTCTTCCACTCACTCAGCTTCATGGTGTTAATTTTCTTATTCTTTTAAGATTTATTGATTAATTTTACCCACACTGATGTTTTCATTTATCCCTCACCCGTGGCACCAACTCAGCCTGTCACTTACTTTTCGTTTGGATATTTCTAATTTCTCACGAGTGAAATTCCCTCTTCCACATTCAACCTCTGTGCCCACACTCAGTTTATCAGTTATCACTCCACATTTGAGCCTTTGAGATTCCTGTTCAGAGCATGCCATTTCCTCTTCACGGAATGAGACTGCATGTCTTACTACATTGCCACAAATAACTAATTCTGTCTTTATTTTGTCTTTCCCCCCCATTTGTTCTATTCACATACTGTGTTGTTTCCTGCGTGTTCTAAAACCTCCGAAAAACTTTTCAACCCTCCTCACAAAAAATCTAAACTGAACCTTTTGAATTGAACTGATTAACTGAACTGTGAAATGGTGGAACTTTGCCTCCTGTTCACGACCGAAGGCATATTACAAGCGTCAGGACTTAGCCGAGGAAAGAGACTGCTGGGACCTCCAGAGGGAGGTGGTGAAGCAGAAGTCGCTGCGCAGCAAGCGTCTCCACAGCATCCCCGAGGTGGAGGAAGAGTCGGACTGTGTGGACAGCATGGGCCAGCGCCTGTGCTTTGAAGACGGTGGGCGGCCAGGGACGCCACACACTCAGCGACGGGCGTACTCCCAGGACGGCCACATGCACAACCATCTCACCCCCAGCAAGAACTCACGCCACCTGCAGCGCCAGCGCTCCTCCCCTCGCTTCACCGACAGCCGCTACTGCTACAGCGCAGACGACCGCAGCTTGGTACGACCCAACCGCCAGAACACCAAGAGTCCTGACAGTGGGTTAGACTGCGGCAGTGAGGAAGAAGGCTCTCTAGGCCGGGGTTATCGAGGGTACTATGCTCACGGGAGCCCCATGCGGGGACCCGTTCACATCATTCACTGTGAAGGCCCGGTAGAAAGGCGTGCGCTGGCCATGGGCCGTAAAAGAACTCTGACCCGGCAGTGCAGCGTAGAGGAGGAGTACTCTGACATCCCAGTGACTGCAGCCAAGTCAGTACACACAGGTGACTTTAGGAACAGGGAGCACTTTGGGCCTGGTCGGGATGGTGGGCCGCGAAACTACTCCAGGGAAGGGGCCCTGAGCGAGGGCAGGCTGAACGAGCTGGACAGGGTCTATTACAGCCCCCACAGGGAGGCTAGGGCCCAGTCTTTGTCCAGGCTCAACCGGGACCAGCCGCTGGTGTGTGATTCAGACTTTCTGCTGTACTTTCCATCAGCAAGCTGCAGCCATTCTGTTTCCTTAATGTTGTCTGTTTTCTTTATGATTACCCCCTTTTTTCTTTTCTTTCATTTGGCATTTTAGTTTTCATTTGATGACCAGTTATCACATGTTCATGGCTGGTCTGATTTGATGTTTTATTTTGTGTGAGTTACTTTGCTTGTACTCAGAATGTCAGGTGGATTTTAAAGTAAAGCTTTCAATTACCTAAAGGCCATTTAACTACGTTTTGACTTCTCATGTCTTTGAGGGGAAAGGTTCCATTTAAAGGAAAGTCTCTGTGCAGTGCATGGGGACGTGCCGCTCCCGTCTTTTCCTCCCCTGCCCCTGCCTCCCCTCTGCCAGCTGCCGGCTTCATTTGTCGCTCTCCATGTCTCGCTCTCCAGAGCTGCAGCCGTCAATGCTCCACCTTGTGCTTGGAGCTTTATCTCAGCATCTCCCACCTCTCATTGCTTCAAATACAAAATAAGGCCAGGCCATCAAGACATCTGCAGCCTGCAGCGATTCATTTAGCCTTCAGCTCATACGCATCATCTCTTGCTTGTCTCTTTCTCGTTTCAGCAAAAATGGTCGTGTTCATCATTGTTTTTCACATATTAGATGTTGTGATTGTTGTATACAAAGCCCCAGGCTGATGCTGTAATGGCTTTGCTCGTCTAACATCTTTATCCATTAGTACTCACCCTCCACTTATACTCTTTCTTCTCATCCACTCTTTTCATTCTTTACTCATCATTTGTGTCTTGTGCTGCCATTTGCTTTCTTCTCTCATCAAGGAGCTGACATGCACAGAACAAAACAAACCAAACAAATGGTCTTTAGCTAAACATCTGACCCGTCCTGACCCCCCTCCCCTCAGTCCATGTTGTTGTGTTGGGGGTTGATTTGATTTACTTGTTTTGATGGTTTGTTGGGTTTCCTTATTGTTTTATGGATTTTTTTTACTATTATTTTGCCTCCCTAAGGACAAATGGAAATCACATCATTTGCTCTTATGGTTTTTCAGTTGTTTAAACAGGATTGTGGGATTCTTTTTTAAAAGACTTTAAATGTTTACTTCAACATGCAGGCGACGTGCTGTTCTAACCTCTTGTCTTCTGTTTTTTACTCTAAAGATCATTGGGAACTCACCATCACACGGAAGCGCTGATCGTCTGGACCACTCAGGGAGGAGGCCGGTTCACATCGGCAACCCCCCTCAGCAACGGCCCATCCCATCCATTGGTTAGTGAGGTCACCACATGAGGAGACGCGTCATCCCCACCTGCAGGGCCACTGATGTTTGTGCTATTTATACCATGTGTTTCCCTTACCCATGTGAGCCGAGCTGTACATCTCTCCCATAGAGCTTATACAACCACGTAGAACCCTTATTTTGTGGGGTGTTTGCACACCCCGTAGCTGTCCATCCTCACGAGCTGGATTCGCCAAATGTTCACATGCAGTTTTGCAGGAAAGTTGTCCCAGATATACTCCCTATGCCTGTGTTTACTGTGGGTTAACATGTTTACATGACCACCCAATTTGACCTCCCCGCAACAGTGCAAGCATTGCTGTTTTACACCCAGTGACTCCAGAGTGAAACCTGTTGCCTTGTACACCCCTCCCACCTCAGGGCAACCTCATCATCCTACTGTCTCAGCATGAGTGAATGGGCCATGGGGTAGAGCAGAGTGTGTGTGCGGGGATCTCTGACCGTAACGTTGTGATTGGTGTCTTCTGTAGAGATCACCATGGACAGTAACAGTGAGGGGAGTGAGGGGAACCTCTCACCCGTCAAGGAGGATGTTTACTATGGCAGTGTAGCTCGGCGCAGGATATGGCGATCTATGTCCTCAGAGGATCAATATGGTATGTGGTGCAGCTGACAATTCACCTTGACAATGACAGAAAAGGCCAAGAATCGGTCTTGAACACATGCAGTGTTATGGTGGTCTTTGTTCTGTGCTGGACAGTTAGCTGCTTTGTTTAGTTTTAGCTTAGCTGAATAAAGCTGACGGGGGAAGACAAGACTGGCCACTTTTCCCGTTTTTTGGAGAATGAAAATCCCTTCCCTGTATGTACTCCTACACCTTCAATCCCAAGAAACCCCAACTCACTCCTACTCTTCCCATTCACCCTCCATATCCAGGCTTCCCTCCCACCCCACCGCAACTTAGCCCGCCCTCCTCTTCCTTAGCTTCTCCGCCTCCTCTTTTCCTTCTCCTCTCGCCTTCATGAGCCAGTAGCCCGTTTGCTTTAATTTTGCATGACCGTTAACAAAACAGTGAGAAGGAAAGACTGTCTTGTTGGTATCACTCGGTTGCACAGTCATTAACTCTGCTGCCATCAAAGTAAAACCCGTTTTACACCAGTAAAGCACATTTTACATCTTTCAAAGGCACATTTCAGTTGCTTAGTTAGTATTGGTTGCAATATCTCTGAGCCATCATCCAGACTTACAATCTGCCATTGAAACATTTAACATGGTGATCCATGAGAAGCATGGGGAACTGATATCAGGTTCATCCCTTCCCCCTCACTGATATCTACGTTGCCAAGAACAGCCGGGGCATTTGATATGTTATCTCCCTCGGGAACGTGCCCTTTTTTCGCTGCACATTGTTTCCAGATGTGGCCTAAAAGCATGACCGTATGCCTGCATTTGATGTAGGAATGATCTCCTCATGTCCAATTCAAGGAAAGCATGCATGTTAATCAGCCTCTGTGAGATAAGGCAGTGAAACAGCAATGAACAATAGTGCAGTGTTACTTGTGTCCTCCTGGTGTGCACAGTCATTCAGTTTTCCCCTTGCACCCCAAAAACTGCTTGACATGTGTTTCCTGTCTGTGCTGTGTTGTACTGTGTGCTCTGATGTTTAGAGAGTGTCACGCCAGCAAGCAGAGATGTGTGAACGAAGAACCCGGCTACCATTGTAGCGAGCCTTTTTTTTTGTTGGTAAAAGCATCCTTTGCTTTTAGTGAGTGAACACAACAAGGAGTTTTGTCTTCAAAGTGACAGCGATTAAAACTAAAAGCACAATTATCCCATTCGATTTCTGGCTCTTTTTTCACACATGCATCTCATCGCCCTCTCCCCTGTCAGCTCTAACAAAGAGACATCTTCTGCTCTCATTGCCTCTACAGCCAGCGTGGCTGTATAAGGCTGGTAGTAGCAGCAGAGGCCTCCTCTATGTTTCAGACGGCTATGGCGGGCGAAGGCACGGGCGGGGACGGCGCTCCGCGGAATACTATGAGGAGTCAGAGCCGGAGGAGATGACCCGTGTGTTTGTGGCTCTGTTTGACTATGACCCCATGTCCATGTCTCCCAACCCCGATGCTGCTGATGAGGAGCTGCCATTCAAGGAGGGCCAGATCATCAAGGTGGTGGCTTTATTCTTAGACAGTTTGTTTCTGGCTAAAAAATAAATTAGAAAGAATGATACTAGATTTGTTATCCTTCTTCAAAGTGTAGTAATCTTTGCCAATCCTAGCTGCAGGTTTTATGGTATTTGTCAGCCCAGTCTTTATTTTAAACCAAAACATTATCTTTTCTTTACCATAACCAAGTGATTTTTGTGCCTAAACGTCACCACATTAACCACAGTGTTGGTAAAACGGAAAGTTTAAATGTATACGCTTTATAATAATGTGCAAATGTAGCGTGCAGAAACGTACAATGCCAACATTTTTCTGGCAACTGGGTTGTATCTGTCCTTTCTATCATGCTGCCTGTCACCCCCTGACGCTTTGTTGCTCCTTTAGGTCTTTGGGAACAAAGACACAGATGGCTTCTACAGGGCGGAGGTCCGAGACCGAGTGGGTCTGATCCCCTGCAACATGGTCTCCGAGATCCAAACAGAGGATGACGACATGATGGATCAGCTCCTAAAACAGGGCTTCCTGCCACTCAACACTCCTGTGGAGAAGTTAGGTGAGACATCATTTCCCCTCAGGACCGCCTCACATTCTTTTTCTGACCTTTGCTATCACACCCTCTGTATCTATCTGACCAACTTAATGCTTTACTGAACTGTCCTTTACTGACGCGTTTCTCCTTTTCTATACTCCTCGCACTTAATCCTGTTTTTCTGCTTTCCTGTGAAGTGAACTGTGACCGTTTCAAAGATGGCCGCTCAATAAATCGCAGGTCCAGAAAGTCCAAGAGAGGTCTGTGTCCAGCGAGATGCTCTTCTGCTCTCTGCTTCATCTTCACTGCTTTTTTCACTTTTCACTGATTCACCTGTGAACTGCTTTTAGCTAATTTCCACTATATGTGCTGTCACTAAGCATTCCCTAACTACGATGAACATAGGAATAGATTATCTTGCAAGCCAGATGATCAGATTGAAAAGTTTGTTGGACTTGCAGGGGTGTCATATTATTGTCACTGGTCATCAGTAAAGTGTTAACATTATCCCCACTGACTAGTTTCTTGTCTGTCTTTTATTACTTTTCCTCCTCATAGAGAGGAACAGACGGAGTGGCCGTCAACATCCAATGTCGACACGGAGAATGGTGGCTCTGTACGACTACGACCCCCGAGAAAGCTCTCCAAACGTTGATGTAGAGGTAGTGACCTCCTGTGGCTCCAGCTATTCACTTTGTCTTGACCATTCTCTGTCATCATCATCATGTAAACAAATGCATAAAAGCAGTCAGAACACAACATATTTTGAGGTGCACAGGCACAACGATGAGGATGTTCAATGTGTTGTTAAGTCAGCTCAGATTTTAAAGGAATAGTTTGACATCTTGGTAAATAGGCACAGTCACTCTGTTGCTGGGTTAGATGAGAAGATTTTACTCTCATGTCCGTTGAATATTTGACTTCATTCCCTGATAGCTTCCACCGTCTCTGACGCCAGTTCAACATGCTGAAATTATAATTTGGGATGACCAGACGTGCCCAAGGACAAGAACTAGTCTGGCGTATAACCCTTACTCTTTTACACTTACGTTTTTGTACAGATTAAATGAAATATAGCGTGATAATTCGTGAGCTTTAGAGGTGATGGTAGGCAGATTTTGTCACAATCAGATAGAACCAGACTAGCTGTTCCTCCCTGCTAACCATCTCCTAGCTGTAGCTTCATCTGAGTCATATTGATCCTCTTATCTAGCTCTTGGCAAGATGATGTTAAACTATTCCTTTAAGTGAGATTCAGGGCAATATACACAGGTGAGGTTGAATGAGGAGTTAGCATTGTGTAAGCTAGTGGATTGAATTACTTTCCCGTGCTGTTTTTTTTTTTTGCCCCATCCCCCCGTTCACTTACTCTCACCTTTCTATTGGCACTGCCACCGACACAGTATGAGGGCAACAGACTGAATGAGGAGGTGAGTGAGGGTGAGGAGGGTCCGGTACTGTCTGCTCTGTGTGTTTCCTCCCCCGTTTGTTGGAGTGCAAACGAGGAGGTGGGCTTCAGATGACTGGGCCACGGCCCCTCTGTCCCTGGTGGTCATAAAAACAGCCCCTCATGCATTGCCTGAGCCAGCATCTCCCCTCCTCGGTTTGGTCTTTTGTGTGTCGACCTGTGTCCTACATACTGTACATATGCTATGTTTGGTTTGTGTGTTCTCGAGAATCCCGTAGGACAGATGTGCCCAGTGTGTTGCAATCCTGTCTTCAAAGTTCCAACATTTGATGCATTTACAGTTGCAACAGTCCGTCTGCAGAGACTGAATTGACACTTGTGTTTAAGATGCATCACATTGATTTGGAGAAGGAAGCACAGCATTTCAAACTCATCAAACCCCAGTACATTTGATGTTTTGGAAAGTCCTCTGCACACCTATGCTGCTGTACACAACAAGACAGGTACAACAAGCCAAATGTATCTCAAGGCTCTTTCTTCTTTGACAGGCTGAACTGACTTTCTGTGCCGGTGATGTCATCACAGTTTTTGGTGAAATAGATGAAGATGGCTTTTACTATGTAAGTGCGAAACTTTTCTATTTCCACATCTGTTGAGCATCTATTTTGTCTCCTGACTATTTAGAGCAATCCATCCTTCCAGGCGTTCGACAGTAGGTGTAGTTTTACATTAAAACTTATACAAAAAAATCTGTACAAACTTACTCATACATTTTGTGAGGTGGGGGGGGCATTTTGTAAGAAAAAGAGTTGTTTATTTTCTGCATTGAGAAAACTTATGTTTAAGGACTGCCAGGACTTGTATGAAATTGAATCATCGCTAAGATGAGCATATGCTTGAAGGAACAGCTCAAAATCAAAAATACATATTTTTCCTCTTACCTGTAGTGCTATTTGACAGTCTAGATTGTTTTGATGTGAGTTGCGGAGTTTTGGAGATATTGGCTATAGAGATGTCTGCCTTCTTTTTGAATATAATGGAACTAGATGGCACTCAGCTTGTGGTGCTCAAAAGAAAGCAGCAGCAATGTCTCTTCCAGAAATCATGACCTGGTTACTCAAGATAATCCACAGACCTTGTTGTGA
Organism: Epinephelus moara; assembly: GCF_006386435.1. NCBI lineage: Eukaryota > Metazoa > Chordata > Actinopteri > Perciformes > Serranidae > Epinephelus > Epinephelus moara. Next base: position 13,161,683 of record NC_065513.1, read on the forward strand.
GCAGTTTCATGCAGGAGCTGTTTATTTTTTTCACCTGTCAACCATATTACCATGCAACAGGAAGCGTGCATCTACTCATATACAAGAGGCTTGTGACAGCATGATGTAAACAATAATGGAGCTTCCTCAGCTGAGCTGTAATGTTTGCTAGCTCAGTGGTGCTAGGTGAGCTCGCAGAAGATGCACACTTCCTTCTGCACAGTGATATGATTGGCTGTGTAGTTTGGTAGCAAAAAAAATAAATAGTTCCTACATAAAACTGCTCCCAATAAGGTCTGTGGGTTGTCTTGAGTAACTTGGTCATGATTTCTGGAAAGAGACATTGCTGTTGTTCTATTTTTGGCGCTTTGAGCACCACAAGCTGAGTGCCATCTAGTTGTATTATATAAGAGAGAAGGCATCTCTACGGCAGATATCTCCAACACTCTGCAACTCGCACAAAAAAAATCTAGACTCACAAAAAGCACTGCAAGTAAGTGGAGAAATATGTATTTTTGATTTGGGGTGAACTGTCCCTTTAAGAAAGAGTATGGTTTATTGAAAACACAGAGGTACACGCCTGTGTACAGCAAAGTTAACCACAGTTCCTAAAGAGCTGTTCTGTAAGAAACAACCAATCACTGAGCTTAAAAGTCTGCTGTGTGCTTCGGTAATAGCGTGCTGAATTGGATAAATTTGGCAATTATGAAGTAGTTTTGTTTTCTGTTGTAATGACAAAGCAAAATTAATTTTTTAAAGCTCTGATTCATACTGCTGACTGGATTCTTTGTTATAGCAATGGTGGCTGTGGCTCATGGGTATCGTAGCATTTAGAGTTAAGCACTTTCTAACATTCAAAACTGATGAAATAAACATATCTCAGAAACAAGGTAAACGTAATTACAACTGGTGTATAACCCCTGTATAAATAATAATAGAAAGCCATTTCAATGTATTGTAAAATTATCCAGGAGACTCCCAGGAGAGTTAAAGTTGGAAGAGTTATTTGGTTTTCTGGTTCTTGATGAAAAGCTGAACATACTATCTTGTGTTCATGAAAACTTGTCATTTAAACAGTTCCTCCCATTTCTCAACTCTGCTGCAGCTTTAATTTAAATTTCCTGAGCACTTTTTCAAAATATGGGGAGAAACTGTTTAACTATGGGTAACACTGAAAGTAAAATGCAGCAGAGGTCTCACTGTCCTCGTGTCCTCCGCAGGGCGAGCTCAACGGACACAAGGGACTTGTTCCTTCCAACTTTCTAGAAGAAGTGCCTGATGATGTAGAGGTTTTTCTAACTGACTCACCATCTCGATACCCCCAGGACACTCCTGCACGGATAAAGACCAAAAGGGTACATGCTCCTTCGCAGTACTAGCCCTCTGTCATCCATTTACTCTTTTCAGTTCCCTCTATCTCCTTTAGTACCGTGTCTGTGCGTGTGTGTGTCTCATTGAAGTACAATGGGATTTCTGACTTTGGAGCATTACACTGTAAATAAATAGATGTCTAAGATCTATGAAGAAAAAAAAATAAAACTTTAAGACTAATACTTGACAGAGGTACTTTTATTTTTCATGTTTACTGCTGTGAAAGGGGGGAAGTTCTGCATTGTATAATACATGGATCTATTGTATTCATAAAGCATTCTCAATGAGAGTAAAACGGAGGGGGGAACGCTCCTGTGACTTTTTACTTGTTCTGTCATGTCTTGAAAAACAGCAACACTTTTTGCACATGCATATTTAGCATTCTAACAGATGCTTTATGAATATATTCTGTGTTTGATCTCAAATAATTTCTAATAGAGTAAATAGTTTTGTTGTACTGAAAGATGAACTATGTAGTCTGTAGCTCAGCATGTTCTATAGTCCAGATGCATGAATTCTTGAACATTTTATATAAAGATAAGTCTAGTGTAGTACAACTTTTGTATCTGCTCCTGAACGCCTTGTTTTGTATATTGCTTTCTTGTAAAGTAGCACGCAAAGGTCACTTAGCCTATGTTGCCATTCAGAAGTAATTATTTATTAAATGTAAATATGTGATGTTATTTTTGCGTTAAACAAATAATGCAATTGTTAAAATATTAATAGGTGTCATCAGATATTTCTTTCCTTGTGTTCTAATTTGCCATTGTCATAGTGCAAACTATTGAAATGCCATCACCATATTTTTTTATTTCTTTTCCTCACCCGCTTGGCAAAACAGAAGAAGAGTGTTCATTTCACACCTTAAAGGCTCTGTTTCCGTCACGTAAGTGAGCAACTGAGGATACCAAGATTACGCCCCCTCGTCTAATGCAGATGACATGGGTACCCTTAGTTTCTGGTATGCAACATGTATACTTTATATGACATTCCTTTAGTGCTGCTATGCCTTTAGGTAGTTTTAGGATTCTCCTTTGTTTCACCAAAAGTTTCAATACTGTTTGTTGGTAGGAGGCAGTAACCCTAGCCAATGCATTAGACAAGAAGTATGGTATCTTCAGTTGTTTCTCTGAGTGTTGTACATGACAATGTCCGTCTCCTGCAATAAGTCTCCTGCTGTAACTCATGGTAAGCTAAAAGGCCATTGTTGTACCTTCAATTATCAAAAGGTTCAGTCACAATTAGTGGTAGTAACATTTAGACTAGTGCAGTATGACTGCTGCTTCTGAGAAAGAAATCCTAACCTACAAATTCTATGCAAAAATCCAAAGAAAAGCATAAAAATCTTTGATTTGGTTTTGAAGCTCTAACGTAATTTGGCTTTTTGCTCCAGCCAAATTTCAGCCCCTTATCTTGTATGTAAAGCATAATGTGAAATTTTAAAGAAATTCATGTATGAAATTTAAAAACACTCCAGTTTGGTCAAATCTGTTTGCATTTTGGTTATGTCAACTAATCAATCAATTTAAAGTGAGACTGGAACTTTTGCTGTGCAGCTGCTACAAATGACATTACAGGATAATGTGGGATTGTAACAGTACTATGCTAAGTGATGCTAATGCTAATCAGCGGTGAGTCACAAGCAAGTCTCAGGTCTTTGCACTGATGTCTCAAGTCGAGACTGGCAAGTCCCAAGTCAGGTCCTAAATCCCAACCTTTGAGTTTCGAGTCCTATAGAAGTCGTAATGTGCGCTTCACCAAATGTAATGCCATTTTAATATCAGAGTAATAACATATTCAATTTACAAAAATCAGGAATGCTTTTTAGAGTTTGTATTTATTATTATTATTAACACAGTTTGTTGGAAGTTGTTGCGTCGCCATCTGTAATTTTTACCTTGGGTGTTTTGCATATTGCAATTTGTTTAGTTTTTGTGCGTGAATTAAGTCATCTTTGGTATCATTTTTTCCAGCTGACACTCATTAGCCCGAGTTGTTCATGGCTCTCTCCTGCAACTTTACTGGATGCTGTCAGATTGGTTTGAACAAAGCGTAATTAAGTGTTGACTTGAATGAAAAGTGCTGGTAGATACTTTGGATCAGGAAATGAAGGGAAATAAATTTGGAGTGGAGTCACAAGTCATTGGTGTTATATTTCAAGTAAAGTTGCAAGACTTTTTTTTTTTATTTTGTCAAGTCTATAATCAAATTTGTGACTCGAGTCCACACCTCTGGTTATCATAATCGGAGGTTATCAAAGCCCCTTGTTAAACTGAGCATGGTGCAGTTTTTGGTCCTTTTTCATTTGTAAGCATGACGTTTTATTCTCTCAACAGTTCCATAGTCTCACTTTAAACTCAGTAGAATACATGACTAAAAGAAGCAGAATGATTTTGCTATGCCACATGATCTGGTGTTTAAAACACATTGCACTTATAAATACAGCCTCATATAAATGGAATCTTTGACCATGTGTCTTCCCAAAGTGCAATTTAAAGGAGCCTTTTAGCTCATGATTACAGAAAAGGAATAGTGACTAGTAGTTTCTCTGTAACCCAGTTGTATCAGTAAATATCTCTCTCTCTCTCTCTATATATATATATTTAAGGGGAAAGAAAGTGAATGTGGTATAAATATTTCCCACCTGTCCCAAACTGCAAATGTATCTGTTTATGTGAGAGGAACTGCCCTGCCCCTGATATTCACTGTTGGGAATTGTTGTCACCTTACATTGATGTGGAAGTTAGTGAATGTCATGCGTAAATTCTGTGTTGTAGCTTATCCCTAGCAGCTTCATACAAAAGAAAAAAGGAAAAAAAAAAAAAAACACTTTCTACCTGACAGAGGGAGGGGAGGTGGAGGGAGGGAGTGTGTATCTATGCTACACAGGACAACATCCAGGGAGCTAGACTTCAGAGCTATGGTGGCCCTGCTGAGACAGAAAGGACTTAAGAGAAGGAGGGGAATAGTGACTGGAGGTGTGAGAGACGGCTGGCTTTTTAACACCCTCAACTGTCCCTTACGGGTCTCCCATTAGGTTCCACTGGACAAATCGGGTCCGCCCAGAAGAACAGGCTCTCCCACAGTGCGTCCACACATCCCTGGCTCTGGCCCTGCCACCGTGGGGCCCGGCAGTCCCATCAGGGCCCCACTGGACATGTACTCCTCCAAAAAGAAAAAGGGACTGCTCTCCAAAGGGAAGACACTATTGCAAAGACTTGGCGCTGTAAAATAATTCCTCAACATACTTGGAGAGTGTCATCCACGTCCTTGTAGTGTTAAAAGAAAAAAAATTGAAACTTAACAGTGGACAGGTGGCATTTGTGAGCTTAGCAAATGCTTTATTCTTGTACATCTGTTGTATACTACAATATTTGTATTTTGTTAACAGTATCAGCTACATCATTTCAGTAACACCTTTCATATTATGATCCCGAGACCTCACGGTGTCGGCCGATGTAGTATTGAGTATCTTACCTCCAAATCTCTGATGTTTTGCTGTAGACAGAGACCGGGCCTGAGGCATTCTCCATTTTGAACCTGGTCAAGTCTGATGGCACTTAACACACTACATTGTGAGCCTGACCAGTGTCTCTGTGCGCAGAATGTCACTCAAACACAGAGGGCTCAGTTAAAGCTCCGAAGAAAAAGACGGACTTGCAGGGCCTCGACTTGAGCTTGTTCAAAACGGCCAGTCGCATAAATTGTACGAGAGGTTTGCATGCTTTACTTCAGCACATTCCCTCCTGACCCCTCGAGAGTGCATGCAATGTGACGGGCTCAGTGTGGAACCTGGAGCGTGCAGTACTTTAATACGCCACAGCTGACTTGCTGTGTAGTATACTGTGACAAATCAGAATTAACTCTCCTGCCCTATCTCAACAACTCGTGATAAGAGTTCCCCTTCACAAACACGTCAGACACCTAATAAAACAAGCACATACTGTACCTACTACAGGGTCTCTGCATTGAAATCAGCCTGAGTAGATCAACCCTCCATGTATTTGCCTTACAATCGCACAATGGTTAGTACTTTGCCCAGTAGAGTGCAGTCCCATGCCTATTTTTCATTTATGTTGGTACTTCATAAAATCTGTTTGCAGATGTTAATCCTGACTTGTGCTGTGCAGGGTATTGTGTGACTGTCGTGATTTCCATAGGACCAGAGCTTACACATAACCGTCTGAGACTCCTGTGTCCATCATCTATAGATAAGCCCGAAAAAGAAAGTCTTTTTAATCTGAAAAAACACATGAAAAAAAGTCCAATATTCTCTGTATACAAACTCCTGAGGCTGAGTGAATGAAGGGACTTTTTTGAGTTTACTGTTTTTGATGCCACACTGATGCACATCTGACTTGAAATGACTACTCTACAAAAGGAAACCGTGACATAAACAGATTAAAGAACAAATCTGTGATATAGCATCAGCAAATGAAGTCCTGGTATTGTACTGCATTTGATTCATAACATGCAACACTTTTGGGCTTCACTCGAAGACTAAAGGTTTGACTGTTTTCACAGTAGTTAACAGTGAGACACAAGGCTACCTCTACGCTGCCCCTCAACCCTTCTAACCCAAAATCTAATAGATCTGAAATATGTTTATTCAAGCCAATCTGTCATTGATGCCTGTTCAGTGTGTCCCGAGTTAGGTTGGTGCAGGATACAAGTACTGTATATCAATATATATATATATCTATATATCTATATCTACACCTTAATGTAGAGTAGTGAATGTATGATGAATTGAAAGCCAATGTATTTTCAAAGCTGCCCAAAAGGATTGTGCAGATGTCCGTCTTTGTGCGTGAAATGAAACAGTTCACCTTTATTTCCTTACACATTGTTTTCCATTTCATCCTCATGTATTTAAAGGAAAAAAAATCTAGCCTATTTTTTCTACACAAAAGAGTTGAACTGAAACTGCCAAAAAAGAATGTATGCAAAACATTCTGTAATACTTTCTGTACAATTCTCGGCCGAACAGCCACGTTGACCTACGGTAAACTGATGTACACCTTTTCCTATTTATGGACCATGTCTTCAGACATTGCTTCTATTCATTTTGAGTGACTGTTGCTCTTTTTGTACTTTGTCCATTTGTAAAATTGTTTTTAAATGTTTATACTTGATTTTCAAACTGCCTTTTTTGTACATTTAACTTTATAATCAAACAGTGCAAGCTTTCCCCATGGTGTCTTGAAGACCATATTGTTTTAAAGTCTGCAATTGTGTGCTAGCTTTATGATAAGAATTATCAGCCTATATTGATGGTTACAAATTATTGTGTGGGTGTGCATGTGCAATCTTTTCTAAAGAAAAGAAAACTAAACAAAAAAACATCTAAATAAATTTGATATTTTGTAATGTTTGCATGTGTGATTTAACTAAAAACAAAATGACATACAACACATTTATTTATTATTTAAAACAAAAAGCTTTACTCAACTTAAATTGGTTGCTAGTTTGAAGTGAAAATGATGACATTATCAGCTTGGATTAAGTCTCACATCCAAGTTACTTGTGACGTTTTACTTACTTTACTGTGCAAAACTCAAGTGCATTTTTTTACAGGGGACATCATGCATTTCTACTCATTTTAGCAAATATGCTAGCATTTGACATCAATGAGTCTTCAATCATTAGACTTAAAACATGTAATACGAGCCTCTTGAACTGCGTAACTCAATACACATGGCTATCTGACGCTAGACATGCAAACAAACTCTTAACTTTGGCTAAACTTAAAATTTCAACTAAAGACAACTTTTTTTAAATAAAAGTTTACAACTAGTTCTTTACAAGGGAACTTAACAGAGTCAGAGCCAAACAAATTGCTTGTCTTTCTATCCTTACAGGTAGAAGAGCAGGTTGTTCAGTTGAATATTGGGCTCCCTGTGGATGCTCTGACCCACAAGGAAAGCCAACTTGTGGGCGTACTGGCAGGGAGCGGGCACTCGGATGATCCCCTAAAAGCACAAAGAGAAAATCAAGTACAACATGTCAATTCCTTCTCATGATTTTTTTTATTCCTGGCATTGGCACCAATCAATGCATGAAAAGTAATACAATAAAAAGTAAATTAAACATTTTACCTTCAAAAGGTATGCTACTAGTAATGAAGGAGTCAACCTGTCATCTATTCCTTTTTCATAATTTCAAGGAGACACAGGAATAGGTATTGATAGGATTTTATTGGCATTACTATTCTTAGATACTCATTATTTTGGTTCATTAACGACTTCTCATTAAATAATTACTTTTTAAAAAATATATTTTTTACAGAATCGTTTCAGGACAGGACTAGATTTTAATATTTTAAATAGAACTACATCTTGTTTCTAGAGCAGCAGCAGCTAAATATCTTACTGGAAACAAAATTTAAATGCCAATAAAACAGATCATTTTTTCTGACATAAAAATACTGAGTGATGTTTACAAAGAATGAAAACCTCCTGTCCTCTGCGCTCCTCCCTCTGCTGCTGCTGATGTCATTTACCACCTGCAGGTATGGCTGGTTTGTTTCAGCCAGCAGCTAAGTTTACAAGAATTTGCCAAATTTTATGATATGTGACAAACTAAGGTTAAGAGTTGGACTACAGACGCTAAAGTTTTAGCTTGTTTGTAACAATATGCCATTAGCCTTGAGAGTGTGCTGTGCTTGTGTAAAACATGGCGGCAGAGGATGAGACTGAAGGCAGAGCAGATTTAAATACTCCTTTTCAACATGTTTCCACGTGCTTGTTGAACAGGAGTATTGATAAAGTACTGGCTTTTTTAAGGTTTCACTGCATTTACAGACTAAACCACGTTGGCCTGTAATGCTTGGAAGGACGCAGGGCGAGGAGTAGTTTGGTCCAAGATACTGCACATATCCAGAGTGGAATGTAGAATACATCAAATCACAAAAGTCCACAGCACACAGAGACACTAAGGTTTCCCTCCAATTTTAAGTTCATCTGAAAGCAAGGGGCTTCATAACCGCCCTGCAGTGCCTCGTCAAAGTAATAAAACTATGTCAATATATTAGGGATGCACCGAATATTCGGTAACCGAATATATTTGGCCAAATATTGCAAAAAAACACACATTCGGTATTCGGTGGAATAAGTTAAAAGCAAGGCCGAATAATAGCGGCGTGTTTTGATAACGCAATCAAACGGCGTGCCGTGACGGGCGGAATAAAATGTCGGCAGTGTGGCGTTCCGCCCATCACGGCATTCGCATTTGCGACTAAAAATAGTTTTGAGCGAGCAAAATAGGCTTAAATCATTCAGCACTCTGTGCGAGCAGCCTACAGATTTCAACCAGCAGAAACGAAAGGCGAATCCCACCGATTGTGGGTTGAACGGGGTCACAGACATGGACAGTAATGCATTCCTGTCAATTACGGCGGCCATCGGCTTACCGGGCGACGGAGAAGTCTGCTCCAATAATATCCTCTTCTTGGTGTCATGACTGCCCAGAAGTACCTGAACAGCCGAGCCAGCCGAACACAGGTATGTGATGTGTCAGAGGAGAAACGAGCCTTTCACATTTCTCTCTTTGTGGCAGGTAACGGCCCACAAACCTCACCGCACTTTAGGGACTGTTCTTTTCTTGTCAGGGGAGGAGGGTGGCTGGTTGATTTTTATTTTATTTATTTATTTTATTTTGATCCCCCCTATGTTAATCACTTATTCCATTGAAATATCATTGATGTATTATAGAAAAGTGATTTATCTTTTCATAAATGACAACAGGCACATCTGCCTCATTTTCGCTGTGGTATCGTGATACTACTCAGAACCATGATATTTTCATTGGTATCGCACAGTGGGTCCCAATTTTGGTACCGTGACAACACTAATCTGGAGGGGGTTCATCTGCAAAAACTAATGAACAACTAAACAATGATATTCGGTACTCGGCCAAGCGTTTAATAATATTCGGCTTCGGCCACAAATTTTCATTTCGGTGCATCCCTACAATATATGTTATATATAGTGTGACCAGAAAGAGAACAGAGTCCTCTTTCAAATGAACTGAGAATGTGAACACAAAAAGAACTGAGTCCCTTTTCTGTTGGTCCACTTTAAGAGGATTGAGTTCAGTTTGTTTAAAAAGGACTATATGTGAAAACACCCTTAAAGTACAGATAAAACAAACATCGGAGCCTGACAATACTAGTATTGTCCTCTAACCAAGGAGAATAGGTTGCATCTTTAGTTACGACAGTAAAAAATAATGGGGGTGTGGTAGTCTGAACTAAGATAGAAAAAAATGTATGCCCCCACAAATGGCAGCACATTTTGTTTTCCCCTTCCCAATAAAACCCCTGGACATAAACATTGCACCACTGAATGCGCACAATTTGAAGCAAATTTAAAAGAAATAAAAAAGCAAAAATCTTTTTTATTTTATTTTATAAGCAGTAAAAAAAAGACTATGACAAAACAAATACTTCATTTTTGATGGAAAGTCATCTGTAGATGGAGCCTTTGCACGCATGATGCCAGCCTACCTGCCAGTTGTAGTACATGTGGCACAGCTTGTAGGTGAGCCGCTGCATGTGATCAGGCTTCAGTCCGCTGGTGTCGTACACAACGTTATAGTGGGTCGGGGAAAGGCTTCCACTGCGGACAGCCTGGCTCACGATGTAGAAGTCATACCTGACAAACAATGGTTGTAAAAGTTAACTACATACATACATAAATAAGGAGATGCAGAACAGCTAATAAATACATACCACTCTGGGCGAGTGACATCAGTGTCAACGACGGTGCCTGGGGGAGGGTTGGTCACCTTGCCATGGTTGAGGGCGAAGAACCTGGAGATGATGCGTTTCTTCACCACCACCACACTCAGCTTGGGCCTATGAAGAGCAGATGGAGAGGCTCCTTCAAAGACTGGCAATTTACAGTAAAATTTTAGTCTTGTTCACGTTATTTTAGTGTGTAACAATCCAATGTGTCGACAATGTGTTGACAATGTTGGTGACAATGTTGGTGACAAACAGCTTCTAAGTGCAGCTGTTTTTTAAAGGGCTTTTAAAACTTTGGACAAGAAAAACTTACATGTAGTCTTGCCCCATGGACTTGATTGAGTCCATGATCTGTGAAACCTCATAGTTGACCACGCTGTGCAGCTGGCCGTCTCCCACTCCATCTCGGTACACAATGATGCGTGATGGCAGGCAGCTGTTGAACTTCAGATATTCTTTCAGTGCAGCTGGAAAACAAATACAAAGTCATGACAGTACTGCCAAAGATCGCTAATAGAGAATTAACATATTTGTTAAAATAAAAAGCATTTGTAGAAATACGGAAAGCAACTTGCCACTTAGGGCTTTCTTCAGTCCATCCATTATTTCCTGGCCTCTGTGCTGCAGCACACACATTGAGAACCACCTTGACAAAGAAATCAGACATTTCACACAACTTATTGGCACTGAATCAAAGATTGGGAGGTCACCAAATTAACTACTGTGAAGCAGACTTGTGTGGCTGTTAAGCACAACCTAATTCAGGCTACAGACAGAAGTACAGGATGGAAAGAAAATGTAAAAACCTGCTCATGGTCTGGTTGAGGCTGGCCACTAGAGCTCCAATGGACCTCTTCCCAGCAAGAGTGTCGTGGTAGCAGTCAATGCCCACAATCATTAGCTGTTTGAGCTGCACAAAGAGGTGGGACAAGTTAGCAGTGCAGTGTTCCAGCTCAGTCCCAAACAAGATCCATCAGCACCTCCCATTTGTAAAAGTCTGTTCACCCCAACCTTTGAATGGACTCAGAAACTCATAGAAACGAATGCATTGTTTTTGTCTCCTCTTCCTTCAGCATTGGACACAGACACATTTATGGAACACATTCAATAACCTAGACCTATGGACAGCTCAATAAGTAACATATGGGTACATATTAGGGGTGAGTCCGTATACATGTGTACACATGTTAGAGATCATAAACGGTTATGAAAAATTAGTACACGAAAAACATTTGTTTGTTTTTTTTTGTTTTTTCTTTTACGCACGGGTCGGTGAAGTGGCGCACGACTTGTGCTACGGACGGACGAGCCACGTATCTCGGTGCCACTTAAAAACAGGTAATACATCTGACTACTTCTTTCCCACATCCCAAATATCTGTGATCGCCTAGACCGGCGTGCGTAAAAGCGCACACAATTCCGTGTCCTCTCACCGCAGATGCTGTGATTTAATGGCTCATTGTAGCCCACTCTTATAAGACCCAATAATAATAACAATAATAATAATAATAATAATAAGTTACTGTGGACCTATATGCCATGCTTTTTAATAAAATTAAAGAGGAGTTCGCTGAAAAATAGGTAATGTCAGCCTTAATTACTCACGTGCGTCCCCGGTGAAAATCGCTGACATGCATGGGAAATACGACTTCTACAGGCTCGCCATAGCTTACTGTCAGGCCTCAGGGACCAGAATTCGGGGTGGCGGCCTGTCACCATTGGTTAAATGGCCCGTTTGGTTGGTATTCGGATAACTAGGGCTTTACTGGTATAATGCAATAGCACCACCCAGCGGTGAAACCCATGTACACATTTACACGAAAAAATTTACCCACTCTTAATGTTTAGAGATTTTATACACAAACTCACCCCTAGTACATATGTACCCAAGGTTTCAAAGCTAGGGCTGACAACAGCATGGTTAATATCAGCAATACATTCCTGAATCAGAAACACAAAGTAAGTAAATGTCACCTTTGGATTACTCCTGAATGTGACATAACCAAGCATAGAGCCCCCAAAACAAGATAAAGTTATGACGTTGGGGAAATATGAAGCCTGTTTAGTGTCTTCTTTAAACGCAACACCATGACTGCAATTCATGAAACAAGAAACACTGCATCAGCTTCATTCTCTATATGCTCTTAAAAAACATCTGACTGCTTAATCCACTCGAGATCTACCTAATCTTGTTTTCCCGCAACACACCTAAACTTTTAATTTCTTCAATGTATACATTTTTGTCCATGTGACTTACAGGGACTTCCACACTCCACAGCTCTCCTCCCATCTTGCAGGCCATCTGCAGAGCGATCTTGGTAGCCACAGTCATTAGAGCCTGAGGTCGGCTGAGGGTACGGGAAACCACACACTGGCTGGGAGTGGGGCATTCCACACAAAGGAACTTCTTGACGGTGTCGTACTTGTCCTTCCGGTTACTGGGGAGGACTACCACCACCTAACAGAGAAACAACTGGAAGGTCTCATTCTGCTTTGACGACACAGCGCATCACTGTGCCTCCAAAACACAACACACGCCACGTAAACATGGCTACAATACAAACATTTAAGTTCATCCATTGTTCACAAGAAATGTCACAGCGCAGAGTAAATAAATAAGCAAAAGGGAAACTTATGAAGGTGATCTCTACTTCCATGTTTCTGCAGTATATATGCAATCACTAACCATCTGTGTTTGTTTTCCAACATTTTGCTGCAGGGCTCTGAGGAGAGACTCCTGATGGTCCTCATACTGGATCCTGAATTAAAGGACAGTTACAATAATTAATTGACATGACCACCCAAACAGGGCTGGCTAATTGAACCAAAATACACAATAACCATAATTTACTTAGAAAGCAAACTGACAAGGGTTAAAAAATTTTTTTTTTGAAAAATATTGACCTTCAATTAGTAATCTAAAAAAAAATTGAACCACATCAACATATTCTAAGTACCTAATTTGATAATTGATTGATGCATTTGCGTAATCAAAGAAAAAAAAAAAAGTCAAAATTCTTATGCATTAACTTTTTGGATGCAAATAATGTTTCTTTACTCCTCTAAGAGTCCTCTAAGTTTTAGCGAGGTGTACTTAACAGGCAACTGAGTGCATTTAAATGTATTTTACACTCATTATCGACTGTCAGTGACAAATTACTTTTTCTGATGCTGAATATAAAGCCTAAAATTCAAGGATTTCAGGCACCAGCTTGAGCAACATAAATAACTCTTTAGGGTGTTTTTTGTTGCACTGTTCCTATGCTAGTACTCACATGACCGCTCTTTGAATGCGGATACCGAGTGGACCACAGACTTTGCTGAGGGTCTGCAGGAGGGACTGGGCTTCATTGGCATTACGATGGGTGTAAAAGATGAGCCAGCTGTTCAGCTGAGGAGAGCTGATCACTGGCACTCCACGCATCTCCTTGGCCCAATCAGCTGCCCAGGGGTCGTACTCATACTAGGTGACAAAAATTATCATGTTAATCTCTCAATTAAGTTGACATAAATAAATCAATTTAAATGTATATAACCACAAACATATTGTACCGATTTTGGTCCCTGGAAAATCCTCTCAGCTGGGAGGACTCTGCCTGTCAGACTTAGGAGCTGCTTATCAAAGTTGAGTCCCCACTTATCCAACTCTGCCTGTGCGTCACTATCCCTGTGAAATAAATATTAGCATTTAAATCAAAGCCTGGGATTATGATGCCTGAAAGTGCTGACAGGAAAATTACTTAACTTAATTAAGCATATGAAGAGACCAATTACACAAGCTGTTGAAGTTTTCCAGTGAAAACAGTAAAGAGCCTTCATGATCGATTGAAAGATAAATAGATAAATTACAGTATCTAAACAGGCAAATATAGTTATTAGGGCTGGGCAATATGACTATGTATGATATATCGATATATTTTCAAGCAAGACAGAAATTTAGACAACACCGTTTATATTTATATAGGGTCAAGTTACATGTACCAGTGTGCATCTCTCCTGTCTGACCCTCTCCGCCCCACTCACTCACAAGTTCTCCAGCAACACTAAGAGACACAGTAATGCTACTCTGTTTAATCTGTGTGTTAATTAGTTTACAGTACGACACTGGTCATTATGTTGCACGTGCTACACTAAATTATTCTGTGAGATGAATGAAATGGCCACAGTAGCACATGTGCAGTACAAAGCTGTTAACCTTTGACGAATTGCACTTGTGAATTTTACAGCTTCTGCACCCTCAAGTAGAAGCTAATAAGGACTAATTAAAATCTAAGCCTTGAAATCACATTTACGCTACCATGTGTTGATGTAGGTCCAGACGCACCAAACCAACGTCGGAGAACTGGCGGCGATGAGACCCCCTGCTGTGTTACCACTTGTCACTATGTGTCAGCCAAAAAGTTGCACATGAACACACAAAATCAACGTGGGACACAATGCATAGACTCTCACCAATGGCCCAACTCTGACCAATGGCTGACCAATGGCCGACCATCGACTTGGTGTGCCAGGGCCTATTCAGCAGGCTGGCCACAAATTGCTACAAGGTCTGCGTAGTTTGGCCGGATCTCAGTGAAAGGGATACAGGGCTCAACAATAACGATTGCCCGAGGCAAGTAAAACTCAAGGTCGGGCATGTAAACTAACAACTCACTTGCTCGATCGGGCAAGTTGCTAAAAATAGTAAAAGTTAATAACTAATTGATAAAATAAATGTATTTTGAAACGTGCTCTTCTGCTCTGATGCAGCGGTCTCTCTGCCTGAAGTCACAGGCACACGCTGTGTAACAATGTCCTGCCCACAGCCCCCATTGATATTATTTTGCGCGACGGACGCTTCATATAATAACATAACAATATACTATTTATGGTGTTATATCATCGTGTCATTTCTGTCTTTACATGGTCACGCGTTAACAATTCTCCTCTGCTCTCTGTATCGTGCACGGCGGAGTTCCGCCACACACACAGGTGAGCACGCTAGAGCGGCTCGGGCCGCATTTTCCTAAACCAAACCTGACCCTGAGCCCGGTGCAGTTTGTCAGCTGACAAAGTTATTGTTATGGACAGAGTGTAAATAACCAACAGACTGCTGTTACGCACAGACAAACACGCTGCTCGCACAGCAGCTCAGCACGGCACTCATGCTGAGCTTGTGTTGCGTTCAGGCGTTGTCACGTAAATAACAACTTCCAACACTTAAATAGGTCATAGCACAAAACAGCAGCATGTCAAGTGACTTTTTACTTTATTATATTCAATAAAATTGTATGTTCCTAAATCTTGAGACACCTCATATGTAAGCTAGACAGACATTTCACCTGCTCATTACTGTGCACACATGTACTGTATGTACTTAGTCCTAAAGAGCCCTTCTGGTGCCAGTAGATACATAGAAACATCCCAGCAGGCTGTGCTTTGCAAGCATACAAAAAAGTTTCACGCATGTGAAAATTATTTTTCATGCGTGTGCTTCACCTCCGCTGCTACAACTCCATCCTAGGGGAAACACTGCTGTGTGCGTTTTGTGCAACAGGTGGATGTGGTAGTCTACTGGTAGAGTAGAGAGAGAGCTAAGTAGCGTTGAAGTAGAGTAGAGCAGGGCAGAGAGATGGAAGCAAAATATATTAAAGCCGGTGTTAATACAGCAGAACTGGAGAGAGGGGTGAAAAATAAATAGGAGGTGGGCATGGCTCAAGTAGGGCCCAAAATTATAGACGGAGAACGATTGACAAATTTTTCACTTTAAGCCCTGACACTGTCATTTTTGTGTAGGAATTAAGCTACAATACATGACATATGTTGTTTTAATTAATAAATACAGTGTGAATAAAGGTTACATAACATAAAAATAACTGCAGTCTTTGTTATTTGATAGCCGCTTAAATTAAACAATTTTTACAGGGCAAGTAAAAACTGAATTCGGGCAAGTAGATCTCTGACCAACTTGCCCGACCGGGCAAGTGGAAAAAAAACCTTAGCGTTGAACCCTGGGATAGTTTTGATTTTTTAAATTGGGGTTGCATGAGCTACTTATCTGTAGGCAGTGTGTTATCTACAGTAGAGGGCATTCTGGGCATCCCCCATTTGGAGAAGCAGACAGGAGTACTGTCACTGAAACTAAGCAATGTACTGCTGTGGACAGGACGAACAGGGGGCATTGCAGAGTTTTGCACAGCGGCGACCGGCTCTTTGCTCTGAAACCACAAAAAATGTGCTATGCTTTCTTTTGATTTTCACATTGGCTAGTCATCCTGTTTAATTTCTCTTCTGATTAAATCGGAACCGTTGAAACAAGTTGTAGGAAGCCTCTGCAAGTAATTGGTTGCTGGCAGATACTCTGTGCTGCAATAAAATGGTTAATCAGCAGTGCCGTGCACTGTAGAGCCGATGCACTGCTGGTTCTGCTGGCCTGAATAGAATATAATGTCTATAGCCTTACTGTTGTGTACAGCCTTATAGACTGAGCTGAGTAGTGATGGGCAGGTCGACCCGTAACCCGCGGGACCCGCGAATGGACCTGCGGGTCGGGCAGCAGTGATCGTCTGGTAAATCGGTCTGTAAATGATATTTTGACATTATTGGCTATTACTGACATGGCATCTGAAGGTACTGATGCGTTGAGGTGACTTTAAACAATAATTTATTGTACAAAACGGGGGAAACACACGTTGACAAAAACGGTTCCATAATTCATATTAAATTCAAAAGATAACAAAAAAAACAGCTANCAAATTTTCATAACGAATACCTACCCATAGAAACGAATATTCGAATATCCGATTATTTGGGTACAGCCCTATTATTTTGTGCCTTTGGTGTTTTAAAATTAGTTTGAGATCACTAAAGTCTTACAATAACACTGTTTGTTTTACTGTTTGTCAAAGGAGTCTGGTGGCTTTGAAGAGAGCGATGACATGGTTTCAGTTCCCCGACAGAAAGGGCTGTCTAACGGCAAGGTGAAGCAGTGAAAACAATCTAAATATTGTCCACTTACACTGATAAAGATTTTTTCAAGGCAGTACATTGCTCAACTTCTATGGCGGTACTCTTGTATCCTTTGCCAAGTTGGGGGTGTGCCAACTGGCACCTACTGTAGTTAATGCACTAAGTATGGACAATTACCTCATACAACCCCGCTTCAATAAAATCCAAATTATTACATTACTGTAAATGGCTGCTTTCATCATTTCCGATTATGAAACTTGGCCACACAGATAAAACACGGTTAACTAGGTTAACTCAGTGGCACACTGATTATCACCTACTTCTGTATGTTGGTGACAAATCTGGTGAGGCGTCCCTCCCTCTGCTCTGGGCTCAATCTGGTGTGGCTGCTCAAGTCCTTCATGATGTTGTAGTCAGCTCGCATCTTGTCAGTCAAGCCTGTGAAAGACAATGAGTGGTAATTTAAAAGATGACAAATTATACTGAATGGGTATAGTTCACCATGGCTGACATCTGAACAGATTAACTGCTGTCACCAATAACCACTTTAAGACTTGAGTCTGTCTAAAAGTTAGGGATGCACCGAAATGAAAATTTGTGGCCGAAGCTGAAGCCGAATAATATTAAACAATGAAAATTTGTGGCCGAAGCTGAAGCCGAATAATATTAAACGCTTGGCCGAATACCGAGTACCGTTTTTTAGTTTTTCATTAGTTTTTGCAGATGAACCCCCACCAGATTAGTGTTGTCACGGTATCAAATTTGGATCCCACTGTACGATACCAATGAAAATATCATGGTTCTAAGTAGTATCAGGATACCACAGCAAAAATGAGGCAGATGTGCCTTTTGTCATTTATAAAAAGATAAATCACTTTTCTATAACACATCAATGATATTTCAGTGGAATAAATTACTTATTGACTTATTCATACTTCAAAAACAGCATCATTAAGTGATTAACATAGGGGGGATCAAAATAAAATAAATAAATGAAATAAAAATCAACCAGCCACCCTCCTCCCCTGACAAGTAAAGAACAGTCCCTTCATAAGTAAAGAACAACAAGTTATTCACCTGGAGCCGGACTTCTCCATCGCCGGTAAGCCGTTATCATGCGCCACCGTATTTGACAGGAATACGTATTCCTGTGCGTGTCTGTGACCCCTGTTCAACCCACAACCGGCGGGATTTGCCGTTTCGTTTCTGCTGCTGGTTGAAATCTGTACTCACACAGCGTGCTGAATGATTTATTTTGCCTGGACAAAACTATTTTTAGTCACAAATGCGAGTGCGGTGATGGACGGAGTAAAATATCGCCACACTGCCGACATTTTACTCTGTATGTTGGTCCGTCCGTCACCGCACGCTGTTTGATTGCGTTATCAAAACACGCCGCTATTATTCGGCCTCGCTTTTCACGTATTCCACCGAATGTGTGTTTTTTTTGCAATATTCGGCCTAATATATTCGGTGCATCCCTAATAAAAGTGTTTTTTTTAGTTTCAGTAAAATGACCTCCTCATAATATACATCTATATTATACTGCTATAGGTCAGGGGTCTTTAATGTTTTTCAGGTCAAGGACCCCTTAGCTCATAAACAGATGGACCATGGATCCCATACTACTGACATTTAATAAAACTCAAGTTGCAATCAAAATAATCAAGTATTTATCTGTCTGGTCTCATTTGCACTTGCATTAAGCTGCTCAGTCACATGCAGCTATAGCATGGCACCCACTGCACTTTCACTGGTGGTTTCTGAGGTGGAAGGTGTGTCAAGAGTCTCTTGCTCAAAAAATTACAAAATGATCCATTATGCCGCACAAGAATGTCTGTACACTTGGAATAATAATACAGCTACTTGGCCAATATGTTTTAATAGTAGGTCAATTTTAGCTCACTATTTTTCCTCGCTGTTATCGACAGTAAGTGCAACACAGCCTGCAGTAACTGTAAGGACCCTTTAGGGGTAACCGATCCCGTGTTGAAGACCCTGGCTATAGGTGATGCAATAAATGTCTAAAATGTTGTGTTTAGTTTGAATCAGCAGTCTCACACTGGAGAACCACATACCTGTAAGGTAGCACAGCTCTGGGATGAGCATGGCTGGGCCAGGAGGAGGACCTCCAACAGGACCCACCTTCTTCACGTGGCTGATCAGCAGTGGCTGGTTCACATCACTGATATCCAGGCTATATTGCTGAAAACGGAGAGTATGAATGTTTAGATGCGGACCAGAGTAGAAGTCCATGAATAAAGTTATTAAGGAGGTATCACTTAATCGATTTAGCCTCGAAATTCCATCTACACCTCCTCACAAGTATTCCCCATCAAAGTTAAAACTACATTTGGTAACTTTTATAAAACAAAATGTGTCACTAAATGTGAGAGTTAATCTGTGAAAAAAACAACACTCATTTCCTTGTAGCATTTCTAATGACCTTGAAGGGAAATTTCGGTTTATTTCAACCCGTCTCCTAAATTTGTTTCAAGTGACTAGTGACATAGAAATAATAGTTAGCATGTTAGCCGTTAGCCTAGATACAGCCGGGGCGCATTAGTAGCGTCACACCTGTTAAAACGTAAG
>NC_065513.1:13181501-13204961 GCF_006386435.1 Epinephelus moara
G
This sequence comes from Epinephelus moara, assembly GCF_006386435.1. Taxonomy (NCBI): domain Eukaryota; kingdom Metazoa; phylum Chordata; class Actinopteri; order Perciformes; family Serranidae; genus Epinephelus; species Epinephelus moara. Next base: position 13,181,503 of record NC_065513.1, read on the forward strand.
CCGAAATATATCTCGCCAGCTCTAGATAAAGCCCAGCTGGATACTAACATTACTCCAGGTGGAGGTGTCTCGTCCTCGGTCACATCCAGACCTTGAAAATAAGGCTGCAACTGGTCCCATTCCTTGCAAAAGAGGCATTCCTCTAGTGTTGTCACAATACCAAAATCTTTGTTTCGGTACCAATATGAATTTCGATACTTTTTCTAAGGAAAAGTCCTTTTGGATACAAACCTTTAGAACAATAAATAGTAGGGGTGTAACGGTACCAAAAAATCATGGTTCGGTAAGTACCTCGGTATGGACGTCACAGTTTGGTAACTCAAATGTCCCACCAAGTTTGTGTTGTCTCGTATTTGTCTCCCTTTGCGAGGCAGACTGTCTCTTGTCTTTTTTCACGTGCGCCAGCTGCGAATGTTGATACAGGTGTTGTCATACACACCACTTGTGCAACCTGTGCTCCAATAGGAACAAGAAAGGCGTCTGTGTGCATAAATGAGTAAAATAAATTAACTAAATTAATGAATTGAATCAATTTCAAAGTTCCGGTATTTTCCAAATGCAGTATAGTACTGTTTGGAATACTCTAGTACCGCGGTACTATTTTAGGACCGGTATACCGTGCAACACTACATTCCTCACAGATACACCACCAATCTCCAGAGCTACACAGCCTTGCAGCAGCCATTCATCCTCTACCTGTTGTGCCTCTCTCTCTCCCCTCCTCCGTTCTTCAATTTTACAAAGTTCTTCGTCAGTGTATCCTTCCAGCTGTTGTTGCTTGTTCAGGCACGCTATGAGATTGCTGCTTGTTCTCGCGATATTACGGCCGCCCTTTGGAAAGCAGAGCTAGATGATAAACAAACATGGCAGCACACAGGTAAGGTAAGACAACACGTTTACATGTCGTTTTCTATATGTTCTCTGACATTTATCCTAACGATATGAGGCGGTCTTTGTGGAAAAAAAGCTTGTTTAGTGGACTAACTTTGCACTTGAAAGGATGCCCGTTCACTTACGTTTTAACAGGTCTGACGCTACTAATGCGCCCCGGCTGTATCTAGGCTAACATGCTAACTATTATTTCTATGTCACTAGTCACTTGAAACAAATTTAGGACGATAGGAGACAGGGTTGAAATAAACCGAAATTTCCCTTTAATACATGTAGCTGATAACAATCAATCCTATCGTTTGTTTCCTTCTTTGCCCAATCCTTATTCAGAGTCCTTCAAACTGAGTATGTTGTTATGTTAGAGAGAGGGAGTGAGTGTGTGTGTGTGTGTGTGTGTGTGTATGTGTCAGTCTGCATCTGCCAGTTCAGAAAAGTAGATATTAATTATTGTTCTAGTTAACACCAATACTTGTATTGAGTGCATGACACCTACAGTCTTGTAGTAGTCCCTGAAGGAAATGTCTTTGTCTCCCCTGGTGAATGTGTTCTTGGGAGTGTGATCCCATGCGATATCGTCAACCCTGTAGGTTTTGTTGTTGTACCTAAAAAATTCAGAGGCAGCAAGAGAAGGATAACCAATAGTCAGTACACATCACTCTAAAGCCCAGAATTATAAAAATGCAAGACATGTGCATTTTAATTCAAGAATGTGTGTGAACGTGGATCCTACTTGGTGAGGACAATCAGTCCAACAAGCTCCTTGGTGCAGATCTCAGGGAAGCGATGCTCTCCAACCTTTGGTCTCAGGCTGGCCATGAAGTCAAGGACTGTCTCACTACGCAGGACCTTGTGGCTCACGTCAGTACACAGCATAATGGCTGACTCGTACTGCAAAATTGTGGTGGTATAACCTGGCCAGATGGTCAGTCTAGGACAGACAGACAGGGTCAGTGTTTGTCATCCAAATTCTAATTAAAAAAAGGTTAGTTCCCATCACTGAAGACCACCCATTAACTGATCTCTGCTACAGCTTCTCACTGGGTTGAAAACTGTCTACTAGGGCTGTCAAAATTGCTCAAAAATGACGTTCGAATATTCCTTCTAAAATAACTCATAGGTTCGAACCATTCAAATTTTTTTTCTTTTCGTATTATGTCCACAAGAGGGCAAACTAATACAAGGAAACATGCTTGTATATGTATTAATACAAGGAAACATGCTTGTATATGTATTAATACAAGGAAACATAACTACTTTTAGGTATTTTTATTTCAACATAAACACCTTTGAAAACATTTACATACCTACACATTAAAACACATAAAACAATTATCTATAACACCACGTTATAAACGACCGCGGACCTCTCGCTCGCCCCCCTCTCTGACCCATCACGCCAGGGCCACACCGCCCACGAAGTGCTGCGAATGGCCTCGAAGCGCCGGGAAGCGAAGCCAGTTTCCTTTCGGCGCCCATGTTAACCGATTGTGTCATCCACACCGTGGGTGGCTCGCGCCCTGCAGCGATCGTTTCGCCGTCTGGTCTATTTTCTGCGCAAGCCGCGAGCGAATGTGTCAAGCAGTGTGTTCAGTGCAGCGGCCCAGGCTAGGGTTGGGTCGGTTCTCGGTAATACCAATTCGGTCCGGTACTCCGTCTTGGACCGGGTTTTATTTTTTGAGACCGACTGGACCGCATACTCGGGCAGAACGTACGCGGAGCGGACGCCACGGAGGTCCGCCCGGTAAAAGTGGACGTCCACAAGCCCTGTGCACGCAAAGCACGACTGCATGGACTCCGCTCCGCGCACCAGTGTCACACAAAAGACTGTTCGGCATGTATTTTTCACATCGCGGGGATTTTTCACAGACATTTTTACACGGAGTCCGCTCCGCTTATAGTACGCCCGAGTCTGTGAGCATCTGTGTCTGCCTCTTCACCAAGCGCACAGCAAGCAGGAGAGAGAGGGGGGTGGGGCAGGGACTGAGCTAGGAGGTGCGAGTGCGCATGCACCTCTACTGTAGCCTGGAGTTTGTTTAATAGTGACGGGGAGTCAATAATGGCGGACAATTTAGTCTCGAAATTTAGTCTCTGGCGGACAATTTAGTCTCGAAATCAAAGAACGCGCCACTATGGCAACACTTTGGCTTTGAGCCAGACGAAGGAGACAACCCTTGTTTGCACTGATTGAGTAAGCTGCAAAATTTATTTGTAAGGAATAAAAGAACTTGTTACTGTCACTCTGTTGTCCTAAGGTCGTTTTTTATTTTAAATGAGTCAACTGCGCCCCCAAGTGGCGAAAATCCGGTATTACCGACTTGATGCCTTTTTTCCCAAAAACCGGACCGTTTTTTTTTTTTCTTCTCATTCCGACCCAACCCTAGCCCAGGCCAACACCCACTCGCAAAGAGGACAGCTGCTGTGGTGTTTTTTCCTCCCTCCACAATCGAATATTAATTTTCACATTCGAAGGTCCATTTTTTTTTCAAATTCGAATTTAGAATATTCGTTGACAGCCCTACTGTCTACTGAGATCATAATTTTAGCCTTTAAACTAGGGCAGGACAATAAAATGATAATTAGATATTTTCCTCAAGCGCGATAATAAGTGTTTGATACATTTTTAATATCATTAAATCACCTATACACCTGCAGAGGGGGCAGTAATGCACCTTAAATGCCAGTTAAACCATAGTTGTCGTAGAAGACCAGCCACCGAGCTAATGCGCACGGTAACATTATAACGTTACGTTCAATACGCTCAGTTATTTTCAGTATGATCATTTTGACCACGATCACAGTGCTGGGCTTCCCCACGATTGAATTCGCCATGTAAGATTAGCTACAGTAGCTCTACAGTTAACTTCTCTGATGCTAACGTTACGTTTTCAAGTTTAGATGACTGACTAACTGCCTGTCATTATAATGATATGGTATAAACTTAGGTTTAATATCTTTACTTGTCCAACACGATTTCTGTGAGTCGTGTCAGACAGATTTTCATCAACATCAAAGTGTATCTTTTACAGTTTTGGTTGAGAACGGCAGAAATTACATCCTGTGCATTTAAAACTTGTACAAAAATATTGACCGTAGTTGAGATTTTTCTTTTGTTGATACCGTCAGCTAAAACGCTTACAAAATGTTTTAAACAGTCTGTGCAAATCGTTTGACATGCTGCTTACCAGAATTAATATATGTCTATTGTTGACTATTATTTTTAATCTACCTCCGATCTGTGAAATCTAATGCTATTTGGCGAATGCTTGGTGAACACTTGATCATTAGGGATGCATCAATATGGCTTTTTTTCAACCGATAAAGATATTAAAATTACCTGCTTCTCATGACCAATAACTGCTACAATAACTGATAAAAGAAAAAAGCAGTGTATAACCTGTAGTTTATGTACACCCGGGTGTAAGAAAGGCTAAGATGTCGTGTGAACATATGGATTTAATATTCCATAGCCCTCACTGAACCAAATCAACCTGACATCACTATTGTGAACACAACAAAAGAAAAACAGTCCTGACACATTAAAAATGGCTTAATAGAGACAATTTCAAACACAAGTACGCAAATTGGCTTCACTATAAATCGCAGAACTGACAGACAAACACTTGTCTTTATCTGGACACATTTCCCCAACCAATACAACATGCTAACGTTACTAGCACAAGTCCATGGTGTTTTACATTGTATAAATTAGCCTAGTGTCTAGCGATCTTTTCCTCTTCTCATAAAACCAGGGACAACAGCAACATGTAACAATGGTAACAGCACTCAATGTGGCTTCAGTACAACAACTGTCTTATACTAAACACGTTTTCCAAGCAAATACAACATGCTAACGTTATTAGCGCCAGCCTAATTTATTGTTTCTTGTCTGTGAAATAGAAGTAAATACAAGCTCCGTTTCCACTGAGGGAAATGGTGTTGGTACACAGAAACTGAAAGGTGGTCTGCGTCACTGCGACGCTGTGCGTTAGGGTGGGCGAGTCCAACTTTCTGTCAACAAAGGGGGTGTTTTGAAAACACCCCCATTTTCACAGGTAACTTAGCCTGTCCCCCCCACCGCAGGAAATAAGGGATTAATCCTGGAAAGCTATTGATATAGCACTTTTCTCCTTATGAAAGTAATACGGCGATTATTCGACTAATGAGAATTTGGTCGGATGACAGCATAGCAACCAAATAATCGACTAGTCGATCAGGAGACTACAGCCCTAGGGTTAACGGTTAGAGAAATGATGAAGTATTGTTACTGTGTAATTCTCTGGTATATCAGTAAAGTGTATAAAGTACACTGCAGGGTGAAGTCTCCACTAACAGAGACAAACAATGACAGCTGTTGAATGCGCACTGGCAGGTCCGCATAACACCTGATGTATTAAGTGTTTATATCATCATGCTGCATTTTTACAAAAAACACCCAGGCACCGTCTCACGACAGACTAGACTACAAGTACCAAGTACAATAGCGATGTGCTATTGATCATTTTTAATCATCCATATTGCCCAGCCCTACTTTAAACCCTGGGATAACTCTTTAATAATAAGTCCTTTGCATCTTATTTTCTACTTGCAAGAAGGTAGCAAACCATCAGGTTTTACAGACTTATGGGAGTACATAGTATATATGTGGTCCCCTGCAGAGGTAGATTTTACATAGAAACATGGTTATTAGAGTAAATTAGGTTAATCTACATTTTGCCACCAGGTACGTGCAAGTTAGGGCGGTCAACGAATATTCTAAATTCGAATTTAAATTTGGAAAAAAAGAAGGACCTTCGAATGTGAAAATTGATATTTGATTGTGGAGGGAAAAAAAAAACAAAAAAAAAAACCACCACTGCAGCTGTCCTCTTTGCGAGTGGGCGCACCGCCTGTGGAAGTGCTGCGCACTGAAATTCTCGCGCGAGCCGGAGCACTTCCGTTCACATCAGATGCGCATTTCTCCACGCTGGTCGACAAGCGGTTCTGCTCCCAGCTGTTGTCTCCGTCACCCGGCTTGACACATTCGCTTGCGGCCACGGAGCTGCGCAGTGTGAATGACACAATCGGTTAACATGGGCGCCGAAAGTAAACTGGCTTCGCTTCTCTGCACTCGAGGCCATTCGCAGCACTTCCGCAGGCGGTGTGGCCTGACGGATCAGAGAGNGTTCACATCAGATGCGCATTTCTCCACGCTGGTCGACAAGCGGTTCTGCTCCCAGCTGTTGTCTCCGTCACCCGGCTTGACACATTCGCTTGCGGCCACGGAGCTGCGCAGTGTGAATGACACAATCGGTTAACATGGGCGCCGAAAGGAAACTGGCTTCGCTTCTCTGCACTCGAGGCCATTCGCAGTACTTCCGCAGGCGGTGTGGCCTGACGGATCAGAGAGGCGGGGCGAGCGAGAGGTCCGCGGTCGTTTATAACGTAATGTTATAGATAATAGTTTTATGTGTTTTAATGTGTAGGTACGTAAATGTTTTCAAAGACATTTATGTTGAAAGAAAAATACCTACAAGTAGTTATGTTTCCTTGTATTAATACATATACAAGTATGTTTCCTTGTATTAGTTTGCCCTCTTGTGGACATAATGTGGAAAAAAAAAAAAAAATTCAATGGTTCGAACCTATGAGTTATTTTTAGAAGGAATATTCGAACGTCATTTTTGAGCAATTTTGACAGCCCTAGTGCAAGTATAAATACACAACATTAGATTCAGTGGTAAGTTTAAAGATTTGTACAATCAGAAATGCGTATCACGCAGAAGAGCTTGACTCATTTTAACAAAAAAAGAAATTAATAGATGGATAAATGTACTTAGATAAAATACTTGTGGCAATCGAGATCTCCCAAATTCAAATTTTAAAAGATTTATGACTTTTATGGCCTAATATTCATAAGATTTAAGACATGTAAGACTTTACAAGGACCTGCAGACCCCTGGTTATTGTAGACCCTCATGAAGGATCACATCTTAAAAATACACTATAAATCTTAATACATACTTTGAGCAGAATAGAGCTGTATAATTAAAAAAAATATTGGGAGACTAATAAATATACTTGTGCTGTGGGATGTTGAGTGGATCCTTGGGGTTGTAGTAGTTGCGTCCAATCTGCTGCATGTTGAGAATTCTCAAGATCCTGAGAAAATGGAATAATACCAGCAATGAGACATTTGGAAGTTTCCCAAGATCCAAAATGCTGTGGTGTACTGTTATCCAAGTGGTAATTTGGCAGATGCATTAATAATTTCCATCCATACAATACTTTTTTTTTTAAAGATGTTTTACCTTCTGAATATGATGTTGTAAAACTGAAGGCACGCTGGTGATGTGGGTGGCAGTTCATTTGTAAGGGTGACGGTTATCTGAACCTTTTCTCCATGCCTGGTCTCGCTGTGGAGGACAGTCTCCTACACACAAGTTAAGACAATGAAGTTAGGAAGGAAAACAATGGGGGGTTTTTTTCATAAGGAAGCCATGTTTAATAATTTACCAATCAAGCCTTCCATCCCAAAGAAGTTGCCATAGAACCAATGTAGTAATATTTTTGCAAAGGGGGCAGGCTCTGCAAAATACCCCAATCTTGGACAATGTCAAAAGGCTATTTGCTCACGCTTATGTCCACAGCCTGACAATGTGTCACAATGTGATAATTTTCAAGTTACACTGATCCTCACTGTACAGCAATATCAGCTTTCAGTGTTAACTTTAGCCTAGTGGGGTGCAACCTCTTGGACATGTGGACTCAAATGAATCCAACAGTGTGATGAGCCATGTTTATTCTTTCTTAAATTCCTTATTCTTAAAGGAATACTTCATTGCAAAATGACCATTTTTATATCTCTCTCAACTCATGGCGTCATTACATTGAATTCGTGAATAAAACTGTTTTCTTGCATACCTTCATGGTGAACAGAGAATCCAAAAAAGATGAATATTTTTCATGAATTTAAGTTACTGGGGACGATGTTTGACAACAGCAAACCTATATAAAAACATCTGTTTACGAACTCCCACATAAACGCTTACTCTTATAATCCAAGTTTTGCATATTCAGTCATGTTCTCAGTGCTTCCCATACATGTTGCATTACTTTGCCTCAGCTCTTTCTGACCAGGACTTAAAGTGAATCTTATCTATGCTTTCACTTTAAGTCCCAGTCAGAAAGGGAATTTCAGATAACATGGCATAAATAGTTGATACATAAATGGTCATTTCGTGGGTGAAGTGCTCCTTTAACATGTGTTAAGAAACAGTTGTGTTTTGTTCTCAATATTTTAAGTTTTAGTTTACCTTGCCGTGCAACCTGTGAGGCAAAAAAAGCACAGCCCCATCAAAACTCCAGGCTGAGCCAAGTGTTTCCTCATGCTGAAAGAGGAGAGCAGATCTCAGGCGACGAGCCTCCATTGGTGGTTTGAAGTCCACATGGTATTGATACAGCACCCACTGAGGGCGGGACAGGATGCGGAAGTAGTTTGCCCTCAACTGAATGGCAGAACCAGATGTTCCTGAGAAAATACAAACACAATTTCAGGGAGTAATATATCATCCTCTGGACAAATTATAAGGTGTACATTTGCTGCATATGTTAGTGTTCATTAATTTTATGAAATTTCATGAATTTCATAATGACTGACCAGACTTTGATTCTTTAACATGCTCCATAGCCTGCCTGGTGTTAATCCCTGCATCGTGAAAATCTCGGCGGCGTCCACCTCTTTCTCCCAGCTTCACCTGCTGAAATCCAGCTGAAATCTGTAGTTCAGCTAATAAAAACAAACTGAGACAGTCAGGACCAGTGTGTGTTCACTGCCATACAACATTCAAACACTGTATGAGAACAAAAATAGTTTGGACACTTCATAGTCCTGTATGATATGTATTTACGTATGATGTCTAGATATTAATTGCATTTCCATGTAGACTTTCAAAAGTAAAAATAGCCAAAATCCATTAACTTAATAAACAAATGCAACATCACTTTGTGTTTGACTGTACCTTCTGCTGGAAAGGGTCTGGGAGCAACTTTCTGCCTCCCTCTTCCAACCAACTCTGACTCAGTAGGTGGAGGTGCCACTGGTGCAGGCTCTCGAACCTTGCTCTTCAAGAAAGACAGCCAGTAACTTTTATATGTATTGTCAGGCACACTGTTCAAACTACATCAAATATACCAAAATTCAATTGTCAGCATGGAGACCATTTCTCCTGTTAGAGTACCTCAAATGGGAACAGTAAGGTCTATAAATCATCATCAGTAACCGGGACAATTACTTAGATGTTACCTTTTATTGCTGAGCACCAAAACTGAAATTATAGTCAAAACCTTTGCAAATAAAGCCATAAATATCTACACAACTACACACAGGGTTCCCACGTATTTCATGGAAAATAAATAAAAAAAAAAGAAAAACACTCATGATTTTACAAGGACCATAGTAAAACTCTACTGAAACATAATTTCAGCTAGTGGACATACATGAAGGGAGAGACAGACCATAGGAAGAAAATGAATAAACATGACGTTATGTGATGATGACAATATACTATCACATATCGATAATGCACGTAATAAATCTGCCGTTCTGTCACATTGCCTGGACGGTTATCCATGAAAGATTCCTGTAACAATTTCATTACACACCACAAAATTCCATGATCCTTAAAAGGTTTTTTTTTCTAATTCCATTCTTATCCAGGCCTGAAAAATTTAAATTCAAGGACTTTTTGGGGTTTTCCATGACCATGGGAACCCTGTGAACAGATGCCACTAAAGGTACACAAGCAGCATTGTATTAGTAATGATGATAATTGAAAAAGGTAGATCTGATCATGTTCCTAAGTAATCAGGAGTAACACAAGGTTTACGTTAAGGTAAAAAGGTTAACGTTAATTGTTATGTAAAATTATCCAGTGATTACAGTAAGTACTGCTCTTACCGCTCCAGGTGCAGCGGTCTCTTGACCACGTGCTCTGCCTCTTGATCTAGCTCGTGCCCGGCCAGTCATTTTCCAGTTTCAAATGAGGCAGCTGTTTAAAAAGAATACCCTGTGAGTTGAAAGCCTAAAAATACCCTAATTAATTACCGTTACTAATCTTTCTACAAACACTTAGCCATCACAATAATTTAGCACCATAATTAATATAAAAACTTACTAAAACTTAAAGTTATACATAAAGTTAAATGCTTTCATCTCACAGACGGGATGGCGCCCGCTAATTAAGGTGGGCCAACTGCTCAACTAGCTTACCAGCTAGGCTAACGATATTAGCTAGCTAACGATAGCATGCTAACAAAGGTTACGGCCCAAACATTTTTTCCCCTTTAGCGGGATATGGCTATATATATTAAATTATACTAATTTAGAGTTAGTCAATTTAGTAATATCGGTGATACTTAACATTAGGTTACAGTCCCATGTTAGTAAACCGATTAGCAATAATGGTTAGCTTAGTTAGCAGGTAAGATTGTCATGAGCATAATGGCTAGAGGTGGCATACAATTAATGTCGATTAGCATTAAATCTAAACTTGAAGAAATCAGACTCGCATAAAAAATCTTGTCAGTAGCAGCGTATGCTGTATCAATTTTAATTCAGACATATGAATACTTACTTGTGAGGAAAATTTCTTTAAAACTCTCTTTTCTCAACGACAAAAACCTCACCACAGGTGCTGCCACGATGTAGAGAGCAATTAAGTCATAGGACTTTTCACTGAGGAAATTAATACGCTTGTATATTTTCTTATTTGACTTTAACCAAATACTTCTTCAGTTTACACAAGGTGTAGCTATTTATACAAGTTAATTTGTTCAGAATTAATCTAATAAAGCCGTTATTGGAGGGTTGCTAAAAATCAGTTATCAGAAATCCCTGTGAACTACTTTTTTAAGCGCAGTGATCCGTTTAACCTTGAGTCCATCCCATACGTGTCTTGCGTCCACTTTCCCCGCACTTGCGTCTCTGCCACGCGGTCTTAGCTCCGCCCTCGTAAGACACGGTGAAGAAGGTTTGGATAGTTCTTCTTAAATACCTAGTTGTGAATAAGGTTAAGGAGGTGTCCGTCAAAATTATTCATAAATATTACCCTGCCAAACATTACATGCAGAAATACAAAAAAAAGGCATTAACTCAAACTGCTCTTTCTGAAAAGGACATTCATTTACACCCTTTCTGGCATCATTCTCACACCAAGAAGTTCTGGAAGGACTTTCCTGAAGTACCAAAAAAAGCAGACAGAACTTTTTTTTCCTTAGTTTTATCCACAAACGTAAGTTTAGCAATAATAAACCTCATACTGGTGTCTTTCTGAAGGATGTTGAATTTTTAACAGTGCAATCTCAAAAGTGACCACTAGATGTCAGCAAAGCTCGTACAGTAAATCTGCAGACTTCGGCTGTGAGGGTTTCCAGCACCTGCTTCACTCAGTCTCTGTATAAACTCAGAGCTCTGACTATGACTGTGATTTTTAAGTCAGAAATGAAACAGACAAATGTCCAGTTGAGCTTGTTTAGGCAACAGCTCAGTCTGAACCACAATAATAGCATGAAAACTGACCATTATTTACCAGTGACATCAACATGTCACTTTGACATTCAATGGTTCAGTATATGTATACTTCATAACTTGTGTGCGCCCCACGTAGAGTTCTCTCTGGGTTCTGGGCTTGGGTTTGATTCCAACTTGTGGCCCTTTGATGCATGTCATTCCCTCTCTTTACCCCTTTCTCTCTAGCTAATGTGAAAAATTAATAGTAAAGACTTAATAAAAAATTAAGCAAAGGCTGACTAACCTGCTGTGTATACTGTAAATGTTGAGTAAGCCTTAAGGGGGCATGTAGGCCTGTAAGTAAGGGCTAAACGGATTCATGCTGAGGGTATGAATGAAAATAAGTATGGCCATGATTTTTTTTCCAAAGTAGGCCTATTGACCGACAGACCAAAATTGATTGTCTGTATTAATGAATGAAGTATTGAGATGCTCATGATTTATACAATTACGACATGAGGACTTTCTTTAAGCCTAAGAGGGCCTTGTGTATGGAGCTGCTATTCCTTTTCTCATCAAGTTTAACTCATGACCATGATGAAAAATGAATGATTCAGAATGTAAGTGTTAAGAATGCTTTTACAAAGTAAAAAAAAAAAAAAGTCCTCCTATGCACTCCTTTTAAGAGGTACCTGATCCCAAGCTATTATTTTTTCCCAAACTTTCCCTCTCTTCTCCACATTCTACCATTTGAAACTGAACTTGGCACCTCAGAGGGCATTTTTAGGAAGATGTACGCAAGTCTTTCATGTCTGAGATCTAAGAGTGATTACAGATTCAGACCTGAGGGACCAGTCTGGGAGGACTCTGCTTCAGTCACTGTTTACCTGCTGGAAGAAGACTGAGGGGAGATGAAGAAAAAGGCAGGGACATCAGTGTCATCAAGCCTGATTGTGGCATAAAAAAAGGAAAGTCACACTGAGAGCCACATAAGACAGAGATTCACTGGGGTGTATGTGAATATCAGCATCTGAACAATTACAGGTTCAATTCCACATTATACACACATAGCAATACATAGTCATGTTGTCAACAATATGAGCCTGACACAAACATGCCAGCACCTTAAAAGCTTTGATTAAAAAATAGATGTTTTTTTTTTGTTCTTAAAAAAATACGTTATCTCTTGAAAAACAACAAAGGCTATTGAAAAAGAGTCCGAATGAAAGAGAAAGACGAAAACGTGGCCAGGGAGTGGGCTACAAGCTGAGCAATGTGAGGCTGAGAAAGGTGCACCCTGCCAGGGACGTTGATGAATGCGCTTCAGGCTTCAAGCTCGCCCTGCAGCCCCCAGCAGTGTGGATTCCACGCTTACGCTAATCATGCTCTGTGAGATACTACGGCCCAAAGCTGATGAAAGGAAACATGCAACACAGTTAGTATATCAAACTGGCTGCATTTCACAAAATACACCGCCTTCTTTCTGACGTTATTATCATCACAACCGAGGACGTCACCATCACCATCCCTGTCAGGAACATGCTTCTTTATCGATAGTTAGTATTTGTCATGGACTTTATGGTATTTGTATGATATTCATAGCATTCAGCCTCACTTCCTGTGTCAAACGCTAAAAACAAAACAGGATCAAAGCTTCCTTTCTACATAAATCACAGTGGTCCCATTAAGCTTGAACTCCTGATTGCAAAACCAGAGCAAGAGGGGATTCGGAATAATAAGGATCTACCGTGCCATGATATCAGTAAGCGGGTTAGGAAAATTAGATTATTCGCTCTCCTGCCGTGGAACCTAATCTGCTCTGCATCAGTGTGTTCCCCCTTAAAAAGACGCAGGCACTGCATCACACACACAAACACATGCACACACTTGCACCATGGGTTTCTAAGCCCATGCATGCAGAATAAGCAGACAGACCAAGCATACATTGTGTTCAATTTAAAGCAAACTGGCATTGTTTATAATGGGGACAGAAATCGCCACAATAGTTTCCAGCTTTGTTAGCGATGGTACATAGTTGGTTTTGTCACATCACTGAGGTTCACTTCCAGAAGCTTCATTAACAAGCAGATTCTGAATGAAAAATGCCATAAGAGATGGTTTTCTTCCCCAAAACATTGAAGTTTCTCCTGCATTTATAGATCAAAGCGTTTGTTGCCCTAAATAATTAAAAAGCCATTAATTTGTGCTCGATACAGATTAAATAAAAAAAGACAAATTAATTAAGAAAGATTTTCTGCTGCATTTTTACCATGCGTATTACAGCTATACAATTTGTGACAACATGACCAACCTTTTATGGCTCATAACCTACACTTCCTGTCTGCTCATTAGTAAGAAACTGGTATTATCCAAAGCAAGTGGACTAACATTAAGTGATACAAAGTTGCTGCTGTTTTGTTTTTTTTACTGAATAGCCTAACACTGTACTTTTGAAATATATTATATTATTTAAGGTGTAACAGTACTGAGTCAGCCAACACGTGTGACATTAAATGAACCTGAATAAACTCTGTCTCATAAATGTTCAGTGTGTGTAAGTTAGGGGGATGTATTGACAAGAATGGAATATAATAAATAATAGGTATGTTTCCTTTAGTGTGTAAGCACCTAAAAACAAGAATCATTGTGTTTTCTTTACCTCAGAAAGAGCCGAAGAGGAGAAGAAGAAGAAGAAGAAGAAGAAGAAGAAGAAGAAGAAGAAGAAGAAGAAGAGAGCGGGTCCTTATCTATGGAGTCCATAATGTTGCACCACCATGGTTCTATTGTAGCCCAGAATAGACAAACCAAACACTGGTCTGATAGGGCTATTTGCGGTTTTGTGTCAGCCACTGTAGTTAGCAGCCCCTTTGCAATAAGCAGTGTTGGAAAAGCATTGATTTGTAACATGAAACTGCTTTATTCAGTGTTTTGCCAGTTGAAATCACCTTATCCATTTATTTTGGAGAAGAAGAGACCTCTGGGGATAATTCGGCTCCAGTTAAAACCTTCTGAACAATGAATAGGAATTCTAATCAGAAGTTTCAGCTGGTTGCAATCTGCAATTCTCACCACTAGATGCCACTACATCCCCCTAAATCTTACACACTGCTCGGTTAAGGAAATTAATGTTTCCAAGTTAAAGAACAATTTTTCATGTTTAGCTTTTTAGCTGTTTACCGTCTTCACCCGCAGTGTAAACAGGAAATGTTGCCTATCAGCTACATTGTACTATTGTACACATTACTATTACATTGTACTATTTTTCTGCACAAAACAGACAGTTTTTAATCTCAGTCACCTTGCTGTGTTTGTTTTTGTGTTAGAACACTATGATCAACACACAAGTCAACTACCTAAGTAACTAATTAAAGTAAAGCTGGCTTAGCTTATGGCACTGATTATATGTTGATTTGTTGTTTTACCAAGGAGTGCTTCATATTTACTGAATTTGTTCCTTGTACATTGTGGAGAGGGCACAATTATCACACAAATAAGATAATTATTGTACATCTGGAAATGTTGGGTGTGATCCTTTCTTTCTTATCCACATCTTTCAGCAACACTTTCTATTAAACCACATTCAAAAAATCCCACTCACTATGGCTGAATTGCTGTATATTAAACCAAAACATTAACTGGGTTCATGCATTATCACCATCCTAGCTTTCTAAATACAGAGCACCTTTTTTCATAAATGACTCAAACCCCTTATCTGCACTTCCTGCAAACCCGAGCTCCAAGGACATATCCCATTCAAGTTCCATTTATTTGGCAAATATAGCTTCCTGTTCATTTGATAACAAAAACCTCTGGCTTGTGACCTTGATTTGTTGAGAATTATTTGTGTATACAGATACAGGAAATCTGGAGAGAAAAAGATTTGATCCAACAGGCATGGATTTCCTCAGCGAATACAGTAGAGGTAGAAACTAAAAGTAAAGTAAAAAAAAAGACAGTCATTTGTCATTTTGCTGAGAGAGGAAGTAATTGCAACATTTGACTGGTGCATGAAAGAAGTTTTTAAAATGTTATGCTTGTGAATATGCGTTCAAACACTAGCCAGCCCAACTTTTTTCTTGAAGAGGCAGGGGGTAAAGACAGCAGGAGGAGGAGGAGGCCCATGCTGACCATAGCAGAGTCTTGCGGAGGCAGAGCCCCCTTGGAGCCAGCCTCAGTGAGGATGCCATGTGATCTCTGAAAAGTCAACAAGGGTTGGTCCACAGCTGGGCTGCAGGAGAACAGAGAGCAGACACGTAGCAACACCCTCCTGCTGGGAGCAGCCGAGGAGATAGAGGACTCACAGGCTGCTTGTGAATCTACTGTAGAATTCTTCCCCTGAAATGTGAGCGGACAGCGGGGAGGAATCTTCCCCAATTCGCTTTTCATCATTACAGAAGCAATTCCTATTTTTAGCGCTCATTTTCTAGTTTACATACATGGTTGGATGCTAACCCTTGGACTTGTGCATTTTGAATTCTTCAACAATAAATATCACGCCGTCTCTGCCAAGCAAACCCAAAATCCATCTCCTCTGTTGCCAGAGAGCCACCGCACAATGGGAGCCCTGCAGATTTAATTTCCACAAAAGATTAAGTTGCCTTCTGCATCACTGAAACTTTCTGGGGGTTTGAAGTTGAAATCTCAGCGGTTATGCCTCTCTTTGTCCGAAGCATTGGTTTGAACAAAGGTGCAGTGAAGCATCAGCAGCAAAGAATCTAATAAGCACAATGTGGGAATAAAGCAGAGGGGAGTAAGCATCAAAGGCAGCCAGGCACAGCATGACTGGCATCGGTCTGAACTCCCAACCTAGGACACTCAGCATGCTCTTCAGCAACCACCCCCTTTAGACCAGTCCTGGGCAGTAATTAAAACCATCATTCCCACTGCCTCAGTATCTCATTAGCCACAGGACCCTGGGCTTTCATCCTTGCTTGTCCAAAAATATCACAACTCCACAGCAGCAAAGATGAGTCCCGCACAACCACAACACACGTCTGTGACACCTCTGAGCTGAACAGAGCATTATCTAACTATCATCCAACTCCAAAGAACAGTGGGAGATCACACGAGCCTCTCTCTTCATGTCCACTGTAATTATTATTGCACCTAACAGAGATGATTTGGAGGGAAACTGTCACCCTGCTGTTGGTTGATTAAATCTACCTGTGCAGGAAACACAGAATAAATACGAATATGAAAGAGTAAAGCGAAACGTAACTGTGACACGATTGCTCTGCAGGCAGAAAAGAGTGCTTTGTGTAATTTTGTTTTCAGCTGCAAACATCAACCGGTGTTTGCGACTAAAACCCATTAAAAAATGAGGACAAACTGATACATTTGAAGCTCCTACGCTTTCACTATCAAAGGGAGGATTTGAAGTGGGCGAGTATTGGTTGCAGTGGTCAGATTTAGTACTTTGGCTGTAGATAAAAAGAAACTCTTCTTCCCATGTTTAATTCAGTATGAGCCATGACTAACTCATGTAATATACTGGCCCTCTGAAGTCAATCGAGAGGCTTCTTTGCCCGCTTTGTGTACTGCAGACAAAGATGAATGTGTCACTGTATTTTGACGGGGATGCAGGTTGGGGAAATACATTGGGATGGGTTTATTTTATTCCCTGGTAAATCAGTTCTTTAGTATAGCAGCAGTGCAGAGCTATACTAAAACCTTAATCCACCGCATGTTATTAACCTACTTGGCATTACTGCCAGGCTGTTTTAGTGCTTTCAAATGACAGTAGAGAGCTAATGCAAAAAGAAAGGAGAATCATTGTGTTTCTTTCAGGTAAACAGTGTCCTAGCTGTCTTACAATGGACTGTTTAGAAGTACATGTCGACTGTGTCCTAAACCACAACAGCTAGCTCTGCGGAAATGATGGGAGCATCTATAAAGTGGTTTAATAAAAAATTCCAACATGTTGCATAAGAATTTTCTAAATTATGTTATGATCCTCCATTGTATAGTTGCAAAACAGTTGCAGCATCCAGATGCCCCACCCAAACATATAAAGCAGCAGAAGTCTGTTCCTAAAGAGTGCTGTTACATCCCCCTCACAAACATGCCAACTACCCCTCCTCCTGCTGCACAAGTGTGTGTGCATGTGTGTGTGTGTGCAGTATGTATTTCAAATGGAGTCTCCCCCGTTCTTTGGACATGAGAAGCCTCTGATCTTTCAATGACACAAAGACTTGTGCAAGATGAGGATGAGCTCTCAACCTTTGTCAACATCCAGTCTGGATCCGCGGCTCTTTTAATAACGGCGGCACATTGTTTATGTGAGTGTTTGCTCAAAAAGGCCTCCATGCCACAAAAACCTTTTTAGACCGGGTCCCCATTTCCTCCTCGGTGCCATTATGAGTCAGTCGAAATTAAAACCCAACCACAAGCTGGTTCTCAGCCAAATTCAGCTAACTGACTCTCTCCCGCTCTGTTTCTTTGAGAAGCCTTTGATGTTAGCAGGGGGCTTTTGCACTCGCAGTGATGGTAACGAATGATACTTTAAGCGATTCTTTTTTATCCGGCGAGCTTAATGAAAGATTAATGGGTTTGATATTTTCCCTTGTTTATATTTTATTCAAAAAGTAAGCCGTGGTCCTTGGAACCTGTTAAAAGCTTCTTGGTAATGATTTTATGGATCAGTGGAAGACATATTATGGTCTTTGGCTCTAAACGCAATGAGAAGTGTTGATTGTCTTCTTAGCAACATTATCTGTACATGAAAAGCATTGACCTTGAGTGCAGTGTTTGTCTGATATGAATGGAGCACATTGAAGCCGCGGCGCAGACATGTTAATTTCCATACGTCCTAATTCGGCTGGCTGCAGACGCCCCATTTCACTCTATTTCACAGCTGAAAGGATAAAATGATTCAGACTCAGTGGGTTTTGTAGTGACAGTCTATAGATTTTCCCCTCCAACATAAGATATTGCTTGTTGAACAGAAGGGTAATGAAAGATTTGATCATACAGAGGAAATGTACAGCTGATTGCTAATCAGAAAAGAGTGTTTCTCCATTTTCTGATTGCATATATTTGTTGTTAATATTCCAAAAGATCCAATGTCAGGCAAACTAAAATATTCCAAGCTATATTTAAACACAGCAATTTATGCTATATATTAGGGCTGGGTTGCAGTTACCAGTCTTCTGAACGGCCCACTCTCAATGAAAAAAACAATCATATAGGTTGACTGTGAAAGGAGCTTGCTCTGAACCATACGTTTTTTGTAAGGTGACGTCCTGTAGTACCTGTAGTAATTATTACAGGAGCAGAGGAGAAAGTGATGTGACACAGGATTTAAAGCTGGCTTGTTGTTGCAAAATGATCAAAGAAGCCCCTATAGAGTGGGCAGGAGGGGTACTGGATGGGTCAAACAAACACAGTCCACAGGACTTTCATCCAGGAGACCAATGTTCATGTGTCATGTTATTAAAAGAAGTCAGTGTTGACTTCTTTTAATAACAACATAGCCTAGTACGCTATTGTGTGTAGCATGCTACATTAGTGATGTATGTGACGTCTCATGTGAGGTATGTTATGTAACATATGTCATGTTACGTTATTGACAAGAGTAATGCCAAAACAAGATGTTTTCCCCAGACCTAACTACGTAGTTTTGTTGCCCAAACCTAATCATGTAGTTTTGTTGCCTGAACCTGGCCACGTAGTTTTGTTGCCCAAACCTAGCCACATAGTTTTTTTGTCTAAACCTAACCACGTAGTTTTGTTGCCCAGTCCTTGTAGTTTTGTTGCCCAAACCTAGCCATGTAATTTTGTTGCCCAACCCTCATAGTTTTGTTGCCCAAACCTAGCCATGCAGTTTTGTTGCCTCAACCTCATTACATACTTTTGTTGCCTCAACCTAACCACGTAGTTTTGTTGCCCAATACTGTTAGTTTTGTTGCCCAAACCTAGCCATGTAGTTATGTTGTCCTGACCTAGCCACGTCATTTTGTTGCTTAAACCTAACTACGTAGTTTTGTTGCCCAAACCTAGCCACATAATTTTGTTTACCAGTCCTCATAGTTTTATTGCCTTAACCTAACTACGTAGTTTTGGTACCCAAAGCTAGTCAAGTAGTTTTGTTGCCCAGTACTCTTAGTTTTGTTGCCCAAACCTGGCCATGTAGTTTTGTTGCCTAAACCTAACCAGATCTTATTGGAAGTCAGTGGAATTCAACCTATTCTGTTCAGTTATAAGAGAGCGTTGCCTTTAGTAGTACTTCTCTGAAATGGTTCAGTACTTGTTTGTGACCTACAGTATGCTTCTACATTTAGAGCTTGTATGATTTCCTCTCTCTGTGTTTTCTTAAGGATCTTGAAGAGTCTTTTCCTCTATGGAAAGCATGAAGAGATCTACATCAAAGACTTCCTCTAAACATTATTTTTAATGCATTGGATTTGACTGATCAAGCATTTTTGCTGCTTTTATTGGATGTATTCAGAGGAGGTCTTTTCCATTGTGAATACAGTAAGGATCACACACCAGCGATCTTTACATGAATGAAAGGGATTTTTAAAAAATAATATGTGAAACATATCCTCATTTGAAGTTGATTCATTTGTTGCCTAGTTCTTTCTTGCTTTGTTTTGTTTGAAGGGGCACTCCACTGATTTAACACATGAGGTTCAGTCTACTTTTCATGAGGCAAACTGTCCTCTCAAGAAAAACAAGAGCATCAGTTGTTTCAGCCAATGCCCCGAAACAAAACAGCTGTAGAAATCATGACTCTTGTTTGTCAGAAGCAAAGGAGCGAGTAGTGTCACGTTGATAAAGAGTGACAAATCCAGAGGGAAGAAATTGGGGCTGATGGTTGGGTAAACAAAACATCAACGACTTTAACACAGGAGACCACTTTTTGTTTCCCGTTTCCTAATGACAGTCACTGTGAGTTTCCTATAGTTCTAAGTGGGTGCTGACGAAAGTCCCCTAACCTTTATGAAGTAATCATTTTAGCCAAAACCACAATGTTTCCCTAAACCTTACCAAATAATTTTTGTGCCTAACCCTAACCAGTCATTAAAGGTTCCCTTCAGAGTTTTGTGGTAGACACAATACACAGTCCAGCCAAGGGTTTCACATTATTCCACTGATCAACAGGTTGAAGTGACATGTCAAGATATAATGCAATGCACAAGCAAAGGCAGAGAAGAAGACAGCTAGCAAGCAAACATCAGTGTTAACATGGCAGCATTTAAAACACAGTGGAAACCGCCAATAGTGATCAGTGGCTTATAGGGATAGAAAATGTTGTAAGATAAATTGAAATTGAGCATGATAGGCCTGTTTCATTCTCATCCGTTCAATCGAAGAATGCAATCAGTTGTTGAGATGCTGACTGCATCAGTGTCTTGGAATATTTGCTGATCCTCAATAACTCTGTTTTGTATCACTCATGCAAGCAAATACCATTGTTGGCTCTGACTGTGTAAAATAAAACTATGCACACATTTCTGAAACCTTGAAGCTCATGTATCAACACTAAGACTCCAGACTGCCGAACTCTTAAGCACTCAAATAGAACTCTAATTCACATTTTTTGCAAAACTCTTAAGCACAAATTGCATCATTTTGTTCACCTGGAAAACACTGACCTTTAAAATGATACACCTTTGTTACAAGCTGGTCTGACTCACATCTCACCTAACCAAACGTAATTGGCAAAACACACCAGTGATGTGTCAGAGTATTACGGAGGCCTCAGGTGACGTCTACCGTGATGGTAAAACATGAAGCAGCATGGAGAACATAGTGACAGGCCTAACAAAAATGTTTCTTTAACAGTCAGTTCAGTCAGCTTTTGTTAACAGTAACAAAAAACATTTGCTTTGTTACCTTTTTGTATTTGTGTACTGGTTTTATATATCATCACATCCCCAAAAAATACATTCTTATAATTTCTGACAGTGTTTCTCATTTTACTTACAGTGTCAGTTCAGTTACTGCACATCTTGTAACAATTGTGTATTCATAGAGCTGGGAAGCTGGGCTGTGAATTTAGCCCAATTGGAGCTCATCTGATAGATAAATGTGCATTTTATCCAATGCTGATACAATGACTGTATCAAACAATATTTATATGATATATTCACAGTGTTGTATTAAAATATGGCAACAGTCTTTATAGTATACTGCCTATTTTGGGACAAAACCCCCTAAACTTTAAAAAAGGAGAAAAAGAAAGCATTTTCCACACAATTTTATACATTTGAATCTGTAATATAGCCTCATGAAGTAAAAACAAAATGATGGTAGTGTTTTAAATTAATCACACCAGTGTTTATTTGATGCTCTGTAACAGATGTTCATATGATGTAAAATGACATTTGTGGAGTTATGATAGAATGGTTAACTCCCAGTTAAACCCAGTTTTGTGTTTGGAGTTTTAGAGATTAAAGCTACAGTTTCAGGAAACGTGTTCAAACGATTGGGAAAACTGTAATCACCATCTCTTTCTCCTCTGAAAATAACCGTCTTCTGCCTCCATCAAATGGTCCTCTCTCAGTTCTGCAAAGCTAGAAGTAATCATGGGATAACAGTAAACCATCCATTTTACAAAATGGGAGCAGAGAGTGACTCCAAATTACAGTAACTGTGTGATGTGGTACAGTACTGTAATACAATGCATTTTATCAACATATGTACAATAGAGCAAACAGCTACAGTACACGAATGTGCTGTAACAGCAGAGAGTACAGCACTCCAAAGGGGCTGTACTCTTTATAGAGGCTGCTGTGAAGCCTGTTCACATTCGGATGCACTCTTTGACCAGCTTCCCTCACTGACATCCCATGGAGCAGAACATGATCAATAAGAGTTGCATGAATCTTATCTGAAACTTGCCTTCTTGCCCTTCCTCTTCCACGTCCTCTCCTGTGTCCTCTTCCTCAACCTTCAGGTGTTAATGGATCCACAAAACAGGTGAACTGACTCATGGCCCTTTTATGTATCTAGGCTATGATTGTTGCGTCAACAGTTTTGGCTCTCAGTGTTTCCATCTTGGTAATTGTGCGTTGATTGAGTTCAAGCTTTGATAACTTGAGTTAATGATACTGAATGCCAGTGCTTTCTAAATGAGCACATGGTGGAGCCAGTCGCCAGCAGAGTTTTTCATTAACAGCTCAACAAATCTGAATCATGTGTGAAAGCAGGGAATAGTGTTTACAGTTTTGGTAAATGTGTCTTTCCTTTGGTAGATGGTGTTATGGTTTAGGATTTTTAGTTAATAGGTCAATTGTGTAAGCAATCGAGAAAAGCTGAAAAACTCTGTTTGTTTTTGTTGTTTTCTGTTTTTTTTTAAATGTACTCCCATGATACTTGCCTACCATAACCAATTTGCTTCCAGCTGGCTACCTGAGGCTGTGATGGGAAAAAGAAAGTCATTGTCTCTCAATGAAAAACACGCTCTCCTCGAAGCTTGACAAATGTGAGTCAACAAGATGCAGCAGTGAAACTTGGTGTTCCTCAGGCTACCTTGTGTAATCTACTCAAACAACAAAGAAACAGTCATGGCTGCTGGTGATGGAGACAGAAAAGCGAATGCACACGGTGAAAGCACCTGAGGTTGAAGCCGCAGTCATCAGGTGGATTGATAATGACTGGTCATGTTATGCCCCCGTAACAAAACAGCTGTACTGTATTTTGAAACAGTCAATAAAATTCCATAAACAGCAAAGCTGTGCGTTTCATTACTTTATATTAAGCAGCAACCTCTGAGGCTGAAAAATGAAGCCAACACAGAAGTGCCAAAAACTGCAGTTCATCAAATGGCCACTTGAGGCTGGCTCCAAAACAGAGTAAATCCCCATAGAACGCCATGTTAAAATGCCTAACATTAGAGCAAAAATAAAAATGTTTACAGCTTGGTACAAAAAAAAAGACTTTTGGTCTCAATAGCTAACATCATAAAACAGTTTAATTTTTGAAATGGCAATGTTGTCCAGCCGAAAAAGTTGTATACTGTCGTCTGTGGCTAACAAACTAGAAGACGATATCAAGTTGCATTACGAAATGTAGGATCCAGTGCTGTTGGAGCTTGACTTAGCATATATATATATATATATATATATATATATATATA
>NC_065513.1:13205086-13246157 GCF_006386435.1 Epinephelus moara
ATACATATACATATATATATATATATATATATATATATGTATGTGTATATATATACATATATATATACATTATATGATGTAAAGCAGGGTAAAGAGTGGCACTCAGTGAACTTACATTCACTTAAATCTCCATTAAATACCATTCTGACTACTAAAATGTTTTATACCCAGACTTACTATGGCGGTATACAGCACACCATGTACTGAATTTCTCCCTTGAAAACATCTGTCTGCCAAAAATATGAGAGGGACATATTCCCCAAATAAAACTTGGATAGATCTGGTCCAAGACGCCGGTTGTGACACATTTTGTAAAGAACCTAAAATTTCCCTTCAGAGGGGGATGTAAACAAGAAGAGTGGCATAGATCTATATCAGCAGTCGTGACCATTATTTCCTGTGGTCTGGTGCTTACTGCTTTAATGTGTACAGCATGAAGGACTGTGTTGTAATCAGGAACCCACAGGACCTGTAAAGTACCCACTATAGTCCGACTGCCACAGCCACAGGATGGATGTGGACCCTAAAAGGCAGACTGCAAGTGTGTGTTTGTTTGACGGTGTGGGAGCGCCTAAAGAAAAAAGAAATAAAGTAAAGGAAGGGGAGAGCATTTAGAAGGGAACAGTATGTTTCTGAGTGTCAGGGCCTCCTCTGGCCCTGAGGCTATAGTAGTCTCTTTCTTTTTACTTTCTCTCCCTCTCTCTCTCTCTCTGTCTCTCCCCCTCTCTCTCTGCCTCTCTCTCCCTCTCCCCAACCTAGTGCTCTGTGATTTATGCCTAACCTCTGTAATTACAGTGCCAACCGCAGCAGCCGTCAGGTTCAGATAGGGTGAAGCACAGACATGCCCCATCACCTGAGAGCAGCCACTCGCCAGCTCTGCTGTTAAATACAGCTGCAATTTTCCCTTCAGCCTAATCTCCTTGACATTGGCTCTAGGAACATATTTGTGTGACAACAAGACACCGCAGCGCCAGACATCAGTCAATTGTTTTCCATTAGAAGACATAGTAAGGTTACGGAGAACGTATGCTGTGCAGGGGAATAAAATTAATTTCTGTTGATTGATTTTTGCTCTTATCAGTGAGCTTTACTTGTGGTCATTTTGCTGTGGTCCATTACTATTTAACAGACCAGTGTGGTGATACAACAGTAGCTTAAAGTAATAATGTGCATGACACCAGCTCACTTATAACAACAGTGCAACAGTCCTTCACTCCAGCTGTGGGATGAAATATGATTGGCGGTTACTTGGACTTGGTGACCTGCAGCGTGGATTCACCACCTGACCCGACACGTCCTTGGATATAAAACATCCTTTCAGATCCCACAACAGAGAGGAAATATATCTGTTGCCATGTGTTTCGGGAAGGGAAGCCCTTGGAGTTTTGGAGCCTGCTCTTCTTTGCACTGTATATGTATGGGGATGTCCATGACACACCAGGCATTGTCAGTGGACAGAAAGCTCTTCTTTGGCAGCCCCCTCGGTGAAGCAGCACGATAGAAAGTCAGAGAAAGCAAAGAAAGAGACGAAGAAAGAGAGAATGTGCCCACATGAGTGTGACATACTGCTGCCGGACTGATTTGCTCACCATGACAACCGTGCAGAGGGGGGCGGGGGGCCGGGGGACCCCCTGGCTTTTCGGCCCGGCACAATGCGGAGAGGCATGGCTGTCTTAACCTCAGTGACATCCCCGTTGTCAGCGGGTCAAATCCTTGAATATCAATGAACTGACTCAGTGCCCCTTGCAGTGGTCCTCAAAAGTGTCCGACTCACATAAGAAGCTCTCGCTGTCCTCTCTGACCTCTCCTGACCTGCTTCCAGCCTCTTGCCGCATTCAGACCAGAAAGACTGATTCCACAGGGTTAAACAACACTTAATCGGTGCACATGCATTCCTGCCTTCCAGTTTAAAGTCAGCTCAGTTAGTTTCTTGACTACATGGAGCAGTGATTCCCAACCAGAGGCACTTTTACCCCAGAGTACACTTTTGCAGCTGCTGGGGGTTGTGTGGAAAGATTGTGGAGTAGACCTACTAGCTCAGCTGATTCTAATAGAATTAAAATAATTGAAGAATTTGATGCTGATCTTAACTAAATTCACTTTCATAATAATAACCAAAAAGCTGGCCACAATAGGCTGACTGCACAGGATACATCTCAAACTAACCTGAGACAGTTGTAACCACAGACTGTATAAAATAAGGTTGTGACACATTAAAGCCATCTGTTGCCAAAGAAACTGCATGAAAACTATTTAGCAACAGAGAAGAATAGTCAAAATAGTTAGCTTTAAGTACTTGATATGTGGTTTAGATTGTTAGCTAAGAGAAGATACACATTTGAAACAGTTCGCTAGAAGTAACATAAACAGTTGAAACAAATAGCCAAAATTAATGGATAAATGGTTAAACTGATTTACTACAAGTAATGGATAAACAGTAGAAATAATTAGCTAAAATTAGTTAAAATAGTTGAAATAATTATCTGAAAGTAATGATGGATGTTTGAAAGTTTAAGCTTTAAACTTGACCAAACCAATTTAAACACTGACTATTCCTCTGTATGACAACAAAATATTGTAACAATATCTACTTTAATGTAGTGTTACTAAAACCTTCAGGAAGAAATCTGGAAAACGGAAACCCCTCTCTGTCCTAAGCCCCTCCCACCAGACAACCATGGGTATATGCGCACACTTCATATAGTACATTTACTTCATTTCCAGTGTGTCCCATACATTGATTTGTTTAAACTTACTTCACTGTCAAGTTGCACACAGCTCATTCGGTCAGCCCTCGCCCCGCTCTTTCTTTCTCTGTTTATTAGACCACAGTAGAGACAAAAATTAGCTTGCCACCCCATGGTCTCTCTGCCTCTCTCCCCCCATAGACTGCTTTGCTGGGAGGAGAGCAGGCAGCAGCTTGGGAGACGGAACTTAGGACAGTAGCTGTAGCTGCTTGAATTCAGCCAATGCTTAACCCCCAGAGCCAGGTGTCACCCTGGGCTGGTGGCAAACAGCAACCCCAGGTCTAACCTGTGTAACGACAGCCACAGAAATTTTGCTGATCCGGCAGAGAGTAGGGGCTGTCCGCTCCTCTGATGGTGGTTGGATTCGGCGTGCTGGGGCTGCTGACTCGGGGTCCATCTCCTGTGCTGCTGCCTGCTCTCCTCCCATTAAGCTGGTCTGTAGTGGCAGGGAGTGAGGTGGAGGACACGCTGTGATCAAGGCACTAGTTAACGTTAGATACATAAACATGAACTTGAAGCTGCAGCCATGAGCCTTTGGCTCTAATTCGCAGAAGACTAAACTATTAACAACATTTCTGAAATTTTCTTTTAGACTAGTCTTTTTGACTGGTCCATCTTCTATTTTGGGTTGCTGTGCAGTGTAGACATGATGGAATAGCAACTATCCCTGCAGGATTCTCCGTCATTGATTCAGGCTGTCACTGGAAGGGTGTGTATGTGCATCTGCATGTGTAGAACAGCCAATAGGAACTCCCTCTCTCTGAAATGAACTGTGATTGGCCAAATTCCCCTATCACGGCCTAGATTTTCTAAAGCCTGAAAACAGAGCCACAGGGAGGAGCAGACGTCTAGTGTTCTGTCAGTCCCCTTGAATTACAATATGCTCAAAATTAAGTATGGAATTGTTGCCCAATGACTCAAATTAAACCATCTAACCCAGCTTTTAAGAGGTACTGCCCACTTAAATGTGCCTTTTGAGCTATGAACAAAACAATATGACTTTGCTATTATGAAACACATAAATGCTGGTGTTAACGTTGACAATTTTAAAAATGATGCAGTTGGTTTAGTTAGGCTCAGAACTTGGGGTGATACGTTGGGTTGGAGGGGTGTGTGTCAGATGTGAAAGGTTGGGAACCATTGTCCTAGAAACACTGTTGATAGCAGACACAATAGACAATGTAATTCATACAGACAAAACATATTTCTCAAGCACTCCCGGTACAGGCCGCAACCAGAGTGGCATTCCTACAACAGCACCACCCATCAAACCAATCCCCATCTACATATAGTCATGTGTTTCCTGCCTAACAAATATTTTGCTGTCTGCAGCACTGCTCCTTTATCTCCTTTGAAGAGCAGAAGAACAGAGGCTTTATCTTGGTGTTGTGAATCTAGCCATGTTGGTTCAAAGTGTTGTCCATGACCCAAGGCAATAATCAAACAGAGAGCTAAATTTAGTTCTTCATTTCCATGTCGGCCGTTCTTTCTTATGATACACTGTACTGTGAACATTCATATGCATACTGCACAGGTGTTGTGCACTAAATGTGTGGACACATAGTTTGCATGCTTTTGTGCAGCACCCTTTACCACAGAGTGCAATGGCATGCCTTTGGCTCGGGCCTTTCTTGTACTTAAGACAGCTGTTTTATGGACTACAATCAGTTTTTTTATTTGGCAGTGTAAATGCTCACATCTGCTCTTAGAGACTTTGACATGTTGAATAAAGTAAATCTTTTGGAAACTCTCTAAACTAAACTAAACTAAAAATACAAGTGCATTTTATTTAAGTGTTGACAAGTTTACGAATATAAACAAACCTCGAGCCGCCTTGAGTCTCACATCAAAAGCTCAGGAAATAAATTTCAGTGTGAAAAAATGCCTCAAAGCAGGTAACACACTATGTAAATATAGACAGCAGTGGGGCAACAGTGTTTCAACTGGGTTGTCATACTTCAGGATCACAGATTGGCCCTTTAAGTGGGCCGTTATTTTCCACTCAGGCCAGATAAGTGGGTCCTGACCCCTTCTCTGTGTAGATTAGCTGCTGCTGCCATCACTCCCATTACCATTATCAGGACCAGACAATCTGGCCCGCCACCAGTGTCCAGGAAACCAAGATTCTTTTGCCATGCTATAGCTTGATTACTCAAAGGAACATGTGCACTGGTATCAGATACAGTCGCAAAACCCAACAATAAAGTCGTTTATCATCTCCTCAACTGTTCCTCGATACTTACCCCAAATTGCTTCCAGTCCTGTCACTGCATAAAGCAAGCTGGGAGCAAAATGGGACATTGTCTTGGACCGCTGTAGACCGACACATGTTATGTGTTGTGCGTGCCCATTCCTATTAACTTGATGCCCCGAGAAAAAAAAGAAATACTCTGCAATCTGCAAGGATTTTTGCCATGCTGAAGAGAATGTGGCCAAAACCTGAGCAATAAAAACACAAGCAAGCTAACAAGCAGTGCTGTTATTTTACCTTGTATTTAACAACTATATAAAAACAAGACTTTGATTGTGCAGATACTAAGTCACTGAACACCACAGCTGTCTGCATAAACAAACACTGTATTATTTTTGTAAGCTTCTCCCTGCTGTCATCATGTGTTCATGGTTTGGAGGAACTCTAATACAACTCTTTTGTGCATGTGCTGTTTGCAGTGGTGGAACAAAGTACATTTACTTAAGTACAATTTTGGCTTATCCTGCTTGTAGGCTACTTGTACTGTCCAGTAAATGTGCAAAACATCAAATGTTCTTAACATAACGATTGTAAACTGGGGGGGATAGCTAGCCTGGCTCTATTCAAAGGTAAAATACACCTACCATCATCTCTAAAATCAGGAATTTATTACTGTTGGACAGAACCAGGATGGCTGCTTTCAACTATTTACAATCTTTATGCTATGCTAAGCTAAGCTAAGCTATCTGACTGCAGGTTATTGGTTCATGTTCACCATAATGAATGTATTAATCTCCTTATCTAACTCTCAACAAATAGATTAATTTAGAGCAGTTAAAATAAGCTCTAGTTCAACCAGCTACAACAGTAAAAACCAGGTCACCATGTTCACATGTCAGCTATAGCCTACTAATGCAATATAGAATTATAATAATATAAATCAAAAGAAAAAACATAAATAAAAACGCACAAGGGTCATACTGCATAATGACCCCTTTTATATTTGATACTTGACATATATTTTGATGATGATACTTCTTTACTTTTATTTAGAGTGTTTAAATATACTATGAATCACATTTTTTAACATGGTTTTCCCATTAAAAACAAACAAACAAACAAAACAATTTGCTGAGAAATTCTGGATCTGGAGAGCTCTTGGAGAGATTCAACATTACATGTTTGAGCCTCAGTCAGACCCAGACTCAGATGAGGAGTCTGATGCACACTAACAAAGAGAATGATTAAGTGTAGTTAGCATAGTTTCTTTATGTTGTTTGTTAGCTTTACATACCCAAACTGCCCACTCCAACCATGTTTACTGTCACAATGCCAATGCAAACTCTCGCTCTCTGTACTGACAAGTCTGCTCTGCTCTGGAGGTATCAGGTTTCTTTGCCAGTGTTGTGTTGAAGTCTGTTTCCTCATCGATATGTGTTTCTCCTGTTAGACAGTGTTTGGCTTTGGAATTAGTAAAGTACCTAATGTAGCTTGCTCAGCATATGTTTGAATCTCAGATTTGAAAATAAGAGCACAGATATGGCCTCCTTCAGCAGAGGAACATGAAAACACCCCCGCACTGACAAGGTCAGTGCAGGGGGACTTTAAGTAAGATTTTGAGTACAGGACTTCTTCTTGTAACAGAGTGTTTACATGCTAGTATTGCTACTTAAGTGAGGGAGCGGATACATTTGTTGCTTTGCAAATGGATGTGGTCAAGACGGAATCTGGGTTTCAAATCATTGTCAACTTTGACAAAGACTTCTAATGATAAATCATACTAAGTAAATAGCCTGTGAGTCTCATTAATGGTTTTATAATTGGATAATAAATCAAAATTAAAGCTGGGGTAGGCAGTTTTATTTTAGAGTCATTGTGGAAAGATCCCATAATAAACCTAAAGCATATTGTAATTCAAGTGGTCTGAGAGAAAACTAGACTCCCCCTGGCTCTGTTTTTAGGCTTTAGAAAATCTAGCTCATGACGGGAGAGTTTTGCCAATCGCAGGTCATTTCTGAGAGGGCGAACCTATTGCGGATCAGATAAGCATGCACATCCCTTCAGTGAAAGCCTGATCCAATGGGAGAAAGTCCTGCCAAGAAATATGCTTTTCCAGCTTTGACAACAGCTGCCTACACTGCAAAGCAACCCAAAAAAGGAAGACAGACTTATCAAAAAGAGGGTCTGAAAGAGAGATTGACAATAAACAGAAAAGAAGACATGTCAATACCAGCAAATCGTTTCAGAGATAGAGAGAAAATGTTTCTAATCGTTTAGCCCTCTGCTAACTGGAACCAAAAGCTCACGTCTGCGGCTTCAAGTTCATGTTTATGTAGCTAACGTTAGCTAGATCCTCTAATCACAGTGTGTCCTGTGCCTCACTCCCCATAGCTACGACCACCTGCCAGGACGCAACAGCTCCGGACACGGACACCCATGCAGCAGCTGCAGCAACCGGCATCAAGCCAGTGCAAACACCGGCCCTGAGGGACTGGACAGCCTCGACTCCCCACTGGATTAGCAAACTTTCTGTTGCTGCCGAGTGGCCAAATTTGAGCTGCTGTAGTCACTTACTGAGGGTCTGTCCCCGAGCTGCTGCCTGCTATCCCCCTGGCAGAGCTGTCCACAGGGGCAGGGAGTGAGGCGGAGAGACTGTGGTGTGGCTAGGTAGCTAATTCTTGTCTCATATGTGGTCTGATAAACAGAGAGAGAAATGGCGGGGCAAGGAGGGGCTGAGCACATGTGCTGCACGCCACTCCACAAAGAAGTAAGATTAAAGAATTCAGTGTATGGGAAACAGTGGGCTACTGTATGAAACACGTGCATACGGTCTACTGGTGGAAGGGGGTTGAGACAGAAAGGGGGGAGGGAGGAGCTTTTCCTGTTTTTTGCCTACCCCACCTTTAAACAGTAGCTAATGTGGTTATAATGCATCTTTTAAGCAAGTGTATAGGTGTTTTTGATTAACAACTGTACCTGAAGTCAGTAATTTATTACTAAAGTAGTAGTATTTGTGGTGCTATTGTGTATCTTGCTGTCCATTGCACTGAGTTTATGTAAAAATAGTCAAATGTCTGCATACAGTACATTCTGCCAACAGGGCCAGGATGTTTTCTCCAAGTTTATGTGACAGCTGATTGTGTAGTTTCCTTTCATGTTCTCCCCCTCTGTGCCATCTTTCTTTGTTAAGTTTGCTGAGAGTGTCTTTGAACCACAGGCATTTTCTCCCAGCGGTGTTCATGAGCTCTGCCAGATCCATCATCATCTCCTCTCCCTCTGTCTATCCCTCTATAGCTCCTATACTGTCTGTACACTCACACACTCCAAAATATATACACATGTAGACAGTCTCCCGTTGTGCTTGCTCTCTCCACTCCACCATCAATCCTGTCACTGCCTTCATAACAGCTCTAAGAAACACCACTTACATGCAACAAACAGGTGCAGGTGTTGCAAACACACGCACACATGCAGTCACACATACATGCAGTAAAATACATGTATGTGCACTATGGGATGTAATTTTTGACGTTGTTTGCAGTGAATCATTGCATCTGAATAAGCTTGTTTGTGTGTCTGTGTATGTGTGGGGGTGTCTGTTTGAGAATGTCCGCCAACAAAGGAAAGCCCCCCCCCGCCCACCCCACGCCTGTAATTCTGCTGTGTTTTGCTGTGTTTTTTTTTAAATGATCACAGCTCTTTGCAGTGTGGATTAGAAAGGTGGCAGATTAGAGTCTGCTGCGAAACCACCATAGCGAAAACCTTGCTTCCAGCTGACACCAGACTATTCACATCGCTCTAACCACACAGTCTCTTGCCTTCTCAGTCACGTTGCAGCGCATGGGCGCCAACACAATGCTTCTTTCTTACATCTGCAAATGTTGTGTTGAATGTTGCATATCCATCATTGTGATGGTGGTGAGCATGTGCATCACAGTCTTGTTAAGTTAATAGTTTGACATTTTGGGAAATGTGCTCATTCGCTTTCCTGCTGAGAGCAGATGATAAGACTGATGCCACTGTGGTATCAATCTTCTCATCTACCTCTGGGGAAAAAAGCAAATGAGAATATTTCCTAAAATGTTGAACTTGTGCTTTGAGGATTAAAGCTGGAACTTAATAGTTTTGTTCTGTGTAGTTATTCCACCGGTGTGTGCAGTTTTGTCTGGTAACAGAACAAAAAGCATTTCAGAGTAAGTTTACAGTGAGAGAGACGATGATGCTGCTTGAAGTAAGATTAAGTCTTGATGAGATATTCTGGTCTGATATGGTTTACTATCTGCTTAAAATCCCCTTGCACCTGCTATTTCCTTTCCATAGGTTTAACAGTATTTAGTGCACAGTAGTTTCCCTTAAATGTACTGCTCTTGTAAAACAAAAGTGAGTCAAATTGGGAATGTGGTTCTGAGGAAAATTCCTAAATTAATTCTCAGAAAATATCTTTGATTACTAGCCACCAATTGTTGCTTTTCTCATCTCTCATATAGTTTGCCAGCTATCTGTGTGCCTGCTCTCACATGCATCGAACCACACGAGCCAAAATCTAACAAAAAAAGAGAGAGAGCCAGGCTTAGGGGGAGGAGGCTAGCATACAAAGAACAATGTCTGAAAAGTAGCAGGAGTTGCCATGCTCTTGTCTGTCTGATGTTGCATTCAGCCTAACTAGTCCTCCGAGGAAGTGTGCCGCTGCCCTGCTTGTATGCAGGGGGAGTGTCTGTTTGCACAGGTCTCTGTCAGTTAACACTAATCTGCCTGATCTCCACCTCAAAGTCACTCACTTCTCCACATGCAAATAAACATATTCAGTCCTCTTTCAAACCAAAGCCACTATCAAACACTTGTTTGATCAGCAGAGGGCCTGCGAGGCAGTTCATTATGCATTTGAAAAAAGTGCCCTGCCTCCGCCTTGCGGGGAGAGAACTCATTGTTGCCAGGTTTTTATGTAATTACTCTCACCTTCAGCAGTGGCTGGGAACAACTGCCTCCACAGCAGACTGAGGTGTGTGTCTGTGAGCTGTTAGCATGGCTTGTTACTGCAGATCGGGCATATATACTGTACTCTTACACTGCCCTAGATTCTTTGCTATAGATCAATTCAGAACATGAAGCCCACCCACAACTCATTCAACCATAATCCTCAGAACTCTGGATTTATGTACCAGAAGAACTTCAGGGATGAAAGTGTGCTTTCACTGCATTCTCTGATAACACTTTGGTCTGTGAAACTTGCAGCTCTCTCTGTAAAGTTTTTTTTTCCTTCAATAACCCTCTTCCTCTGAGTTACTTCTTCAGCAGGAAAACAAAGCGGTTTCATTTGTGATGATGCACTGACTATTTTTTCTTCTCTGGTACAGCCAAAGGAGGCAGAACTCTCCAAAAAGGCGACAGATTTACATTTAGAGCAGCTGTCTAATAAGACAAACATGTGCCAAGAATCAGTATGGGTCTAGTGCATTAGGGGCATACATGTTGGAAGAAACACACCCACCCCCGAGTGCCAGCCAAATTCCTTTGTGTGTATGTTGTGTGTGTGTGTGTGTGTGTGTGTGTGTGTGTGTGTGCGTCATGTATGAGTCTATGACATTGAGAGGCTAAGCACTGCTTTCCAAACAGACAGGTCTGAACTAGTAAACAGGTGCTGCTGCAGCAGCTGAGGATGAGGACATGGGGCGTCTCCACGAAGCCTGATCAAAGAGAAGCTGCCTCAGCCGCCAGTCATCCAGGCAACTTGATTTATGTCACTGTGTCAGAGAACTTTATGACTGCTTGCAAAAGCAGCAGACAAAGTAAAGGTACGCAGGTTCCTCCAATACCTCGCATACAATAACATGGCATGGAGACGAAGTCCATTTATTTATTGATACAGAAGCACAGTTTTAAGGTTTTAGGCTGGTGATGTTTCCTCGCTGCTTTCCCTCTGAACCAGAATCAGCCTTTGACATTGCAGAGGAGGCTTAATTGTTCTGTCATTTCGACTTTATGTTTGTAATACTGCTCGGTTCCACAAAGACACTTAACATCAGCTCAATTACAGACTGTGAAAAGCTGAAAATCCTGGCACGCTGGCGAACCAGTCAGATTAAATTAAATCAAGTCATTATCAAAGGTTTGATGCCGTTTCAACAACACTGATCACAAGCAGAAGCTCCTTTTTGTCAACAAATCACAAGCCAACGCCGACACTGCTATCTCCTGCACAGCACAGTGGAAAGAATGAGACAGGAAGTGGATGAGTGTGCCGTGACGTTTGGAGATATGATGGTCTGAGATTCATCAGCCTTAGTCACATGGTTGTGGCGGGATTCCCCCGCGTTGTCAAATAAAATCTGTCATCACAAGGAACAACATTTAATGATCAGCAACACCAGACGAAAAGATGTTTCACTCTGCCGAGACGGTCCTGGCTGGAGAACCTGTGATCTGATGGTATAAGATCTATACTTTACAGGCCTAAATCCAGCAATACATACAGTTGAGTCTGATTTCCAAAAAAAAAAAAAAACTTTCTTGCCAGCAATACTTTGCCCTTGCTCTGAGCAGGATTTTTTTCCCTTTGAAGAGAGGAGAAGAAGAGAAGTGAAGCCTGCTTGGCTGAAGAAGCCCTGGAGGGGGGTGGTAACTGTCATTTATATTTACAGCCTTCCCAGACACCTCGGGGGCTGTTATCCAGGTGGCCTCTGTTGAAGCTCTCAGAAGCACTCACACCTTTTTCGCAACTCAGAGTATCAATAGACACTGGCTGACTTTGATTCAGCCACATAGAGGTTGTGAGTCATGTGCTTTTGACTGTTAAAACGGGTTGGGTTGACGCTGGAACTTGAATGCCCTCCGGGATAAAGCATTACTACACTTCTGAAACTTTATTAAACCGGAGAGCACTCTCTACCACAGGTTTTAAACTCTCAAAAAAAGATTTGAAAGTGAGGCAGATAAAGGTAGAAATGGTCTTGTACTCCAAAACTACATCTTTTTCCTTTCAAATATAAAGAAGGATAACTTCATGCTCATTATGCTTACTCATTCATCAATATTCCTGCATGATGTGGTTCTGTTTTGACATACTTGTCCATGTAGCCAATAACTCTAAGTATTCATGTTTTCCTGTTGTTCTGACAGCTCTGTCAAGACAAAAACAATTGCTGTTGCTTAGATTCAAGACTAGACTTGTGGCTCTCAGAGCAAGTACCTTAAAAATTGTTGACAGCACATGGATCATTTAACACCAAACATCTCGGGATACCACACAATGTATTCAGTTTGCTCATGCTTTAGAAAACCGCTTCAGTCAATATGTAACTACTTCAAATCCAGGCCAGATGCGTCTTTAGAAATGTCACTATGCTTTGCTGATAAGAAGAGATGACAGATATTCTGTAGTTTTGGTTTGCAGCGATCCTCTTTTCAAAGTCAAACCCTTCAAACGGTCTAATCCTGTCCTGAATGAGAGCTGGATTATTGTATAACCCCTTCATTGATACGCACCGACACATGCAACACAGCGAGAGAGGAGGAGAGAGGGAGAGAGTGGACTGAAATAAAGTTGTATATCCACTTCAGCTGAGGTGGAGAAAACATACAAAGGGTTATATAAGCATCCAGCATGAAGGCAGCGGGGACTCTAAACAAGAATCATTAACAGGTGATCAAAACGCTGATGTAAGCCACAGCTATGACATTTTGGTCAAATAAACACAACCGTGAAGATGTTAATTTGTCCTTTTGATGACACCACCCACTTTCACTTTCTATCTTTATGAATATTGGCTGAAATGCAATTCTGCACACAGTTTCGAGGGGAAACTTTCTAATCAAATATGCATTGTCATTGCACAAATTAAAGACACCACACCCAATCTGTGAATAAAATGTGATTCAACATGATTTCACATTAAATATTAACTCACTAAATGTAAAACTATATGCATATGACTCTGTTGCCTGAACATAAAAAGCAAATTGAAGGCCATGGACAATCCTTTTACGCCTTTTTTTTCTCCACTTTAACTTGTCTTTGATGCAGCCACCAGGGACAAACGTTAATGTCCCATTGTTTCCTCATGAACATTTAAAAACAAGAATAGATGTGCCGCTATTTATGCTTCCTGTGTGTGTTGACTTAAGCACCAACATCTCAGGCATGGTCATTTTTTTTATATATGTATAAAAGTGGTATACATTTATAAGCGGATCTAAACTGCTCATAAAACCAAACAGTTATTACTTTAGTAAAAATGTTTCTTTTTATCGCCTTGTCTCCGTCAATTATTTTTCAAAGCTATTTGGAATGCCACACCTACTGTTAAAACCAAGCTCTAACATACCATCACATTCACAAAATTACAGTGAATGATTTAGATTTTTATGATGTATTAAAATGACCACAACAGACCTACGTACAATAGCGGGAAGCACAAGTGCTGCAATTGTTAAAATTAAACAAAAACCCAAAACATAACCACAAGCTTCATGTGGCTGTACGTGAATGGAGACTCACTCCAGCTGAGAGGAATAACAACACAGTAGCAACACACAATTGCGGCTTTACAAACATTTAAAACTAGAACGTTTTATTAATTTTTCTATAAAATCTGAAGTTTTTAGAAATATATACAAATGTTCCCTTGTGCTATAAAACAGCAAAGAACAAAAACAAAATAAAAAGGAAAACTCAAACTGGGTGTACAAATAACTTTTCAATAATGAGTGCTTGATTAATTTATGGCATGGATTTGCCTCGTAATGGGCAGTTTTGTAAGGTCTTGAGCGCTTTTAAACAGCTGCTCTCACTCCAGTTCAAACATACATATGACACTGCCTCGATTTCCATTAAAAAGCCTCCAAACGCAGCACTCATCTCTCTGACCATTTGTCTCCATTGTCTGTGGGGTCCCTTTCATTGTCTGTAATCTGTCACTAACAGTACAAGTGTCTTTTTTTTGCCTGTAAGGAAAACATCTATTGCACATTATTCAAGTGACCCCATGGCACATCCAAATGGCTTATTCCACTCTTTTTGTCTTGGGAACAATAAGATTTTTTTTCTCTCTACCAAGTTCCTCAGTAGGATAAGTGAATCCAGGAGCAGATTTTTTTTTTCTCAAACAAAGGCAGCTCTTGTTGCATGAGATGGCTCAAGACACACACAAAAAACTCACGTTGCATTATCTTCAACGCAGTTTGCATAAATAAAACATGAACCTTGATTCTTTTGATGGCACTCTGATCACAAAGTCTCATTTAGGTTAAGGGCTTTACAAGTATTTTTGGGTTTATACAAAGAGAGCCAGCTCATACACATGTTGGAGGGGGCCGTGTTGGCTCATACTTAGTACTGTGCCCTTTGAGAGATGGGTGAGGTTTGATGTAAGGCCTGCTGCTGGTGAACACACTGGCAGCCTTCCTCCTCGTCCTCTTCTTAAGCTTCCTGCTGAACACGTTCTGCCATGACTGCAGTGTCTTTGAGGTCCAGATCCACATGCCGCTGGTGATGCCCACCACCAGCAGCATAAAGATCTTCACCATGAAGATCTCAACAGCGGGGATGGAAGTCTTCATGATGCACTCATCTGACTCCGGCCCACTGCTGTCCACGCACTTCTGCTCCCCTGCCAGGATGCGCCAGTAGTCCATGTTGAGCCTCTCGTAGAAGTAGCAGGCGATGACGCAGGTGGCAGGGACAGTGTAGAGCACAGAGAAGACCCCGATGCGAACCATTAGCTTCTCAAGCTTGTCCGTGTTCTCGCCCTCTGTCTTCATGATCTTACGGATGTGGAAGAGGGCCACAAAGCCCGAGAGCAGGAATGAAGTGCCAATAATAAGGTAGCATGAGAGAGGAATGAGCACAAAGCCTGTGAGAGCTTTGACGTCCATGCTGCCAACGTAGCACACGCCCGTCAGCTCGTCCCCCGCCACCTTCCTCATCACCAGGATCATGATGGTCTTCACAGCCGGGATGGCCCACGCCGCCAGGTGGAAGTAGCTGCTGTTGGCCTCGATGGCCTCGTGACCCCACTTCTTCCCTGCAGCCAGGAACCATGTGAGGGTCAGGATAACCCACCAGAGGGAGCTGGCCATGCCAAAATAATACAGGATGAGAAACACAATGGTGCAGCCGGTGCTCTCCAGACCCTCCTGGATAATATACTGCACCCCATTGTCTCTGTCACAGGCTATTCTGTCAGCTCCCACAAAAAGTCTGATGAGGTAGCCCACAGAGTAAACACAGTAGGACATGGAGAGGAAGATGATCGGCCTCTCGGGGTATTTGAAGCGCTGCGGGTCTATGAGGAAAGTGAGCA
This sequence comes from Epinephelus moara, assembly GCF_006386435.1. Classification (NCBI taxonomy): domain Eukaryota; kingdom Metazoa; phylum Chordata; class Actinopteri; order Perciformes; family Serranidae; genus Epinephelus; species Epinephelus moara. Next base: position 13,220,323 of record NC_065513.1, read on the forward strand.
CGGTGAAGGCGCTGGAGACAAAGCAGAGGATGGACCAGATGGCTATCCACACCAGAGAGAACTGCTTGTCTCCCCGACTCCAGTACACGTCCACTTTGGGGTAACATTTGGGGGCACAGGATTCACTTTTCTCTACAAAGTGGAACTTGCCTGGATTGCTGCACGTCTGCTTGCTGCTGCTGTCCTTAAGGTGCAGGTCCTGCCCGCCCAGAGGCCGCTGTGGCCTGAAATCTGGAGGCTGGGTGTGGGAGACTTTGGGAGGCTCATCTGAGCCGTTGTTGGGCGCCTCCATGCAGAGGTTGTTTGGGTCGTTTTTGGTCGGCAGCCGGGAGCAGTCCAGAGAGTCGGGCCAGGGGAAGTTGAATTGCTCCAAGATGGGTGAGCATTTCAGCTTGACCTGCTCACACATGACTCTACAGGCTGGGATGTGGATGGACACCTGCTCTGTGCACATGGGAGCATACAGGGAACACAGGAAAAATTTGAGATGACTGTGGCATCCAAACTGTATCAGTGTGGCAAACTCCTGCAGCTTTATCGCTGCCTCTTTTTGGTCATCGTGGCCCATGAGATTTGGCATTCGTGTCATGTTGTAGCCAATGTCTTTACACTGGGGGATGTTGATGTGCTGACATCTCCCCTCTCCTGACCAGTCGGGGTCTATTGAGCTAATAGTTGAACCCCCACCGCTCCACAGGACCAGTAGCACACAGATGAGGCTCAGTTTAACAGTTGAACGCATTCTCCCTCTCTTGATTTAAAGAAAAAAAAATAGGCCAAATGTTCAGCACCACCACAACACACAAGTTTCTTTCATTAAAAAGTCAGTGATGAAATCTGATGAAAACTTACACAACTATCTACTGCAAGACCATCGCTTCCTCATGTTAGTGTTTGCAGAGTTTAATGAAAACATTAATCCCGCAGTGCTCCGAAAATGTTTTCTGGCTGCAAGTCGCGTGCGTTCAGGTCCATGCTTTCACGCGCTCAGCTTGTGGCTGAAGTGTTGGAGCTACTTGTTCAGTCTCTTACACGGTGAATATCAGTCTGTGGTGACTAAAACAGAACCCTTATGTGCTCCGATTTTCTCCCTGCTTGTTTCCAAAAGACCTACGCATCCATCCGCATGTTTCATGTCACTTTTTCGGAGTCTGTGTCTGTGCAGCGGTGCGATCTCAGTCCTTGTGCGACAACTTGGGAAAAACAACAAAAATAATTTCCTCCAGTCCTTAATGCGGCGGGGATGGCTGCTCACAGAAAAAATGAATCACTCAGCAAAATAAGTCAAATGTATATCCACGCTGATGATAATAAACGCGTCCCAGAAATGCAGGATTATGCTCCTCCCGTAAGCAAGCAGTTGATGCGTTTGGTGGCAGCGCTCGTCTGAGCTGGTCGGAGCCTCCGTCCCGGTCTAACCTGCCAAAAGATCCGCCTTCAAAGACAGCTACTTTGCATAAGAAAGATGACACTGACACGCGGATTATTTTCAAATCGTGCGGAACAGCTTGTTCATTACAGCAGTTTCAAAGGCTCGCAGCAAACTTCCCTCTCTCTGTTTGTTTGTGCTCAGCCGCAAACTTAGACTACAACAGGACAGAAACACATTTGAGGAGAATCCCCCCAAAATGTTGCGCAATATGTCTCACAGGCGCATTGGTCCACAGGCGCACCATAACCAGAGCTTTGGTAACTGATACTTTAACTGTCTGCACATATGTGACTGCAGGGCAAGTTTTTTATTATTATTTTTCTCACTTGTATTGCTGTCCCTTGTGAAATAAGTTGCAGAATACATCTCAGCTCCCCTAAAAAATAGCAGATAGAACAATGAGAAATGCAGTCCATGTTTTTGTGCAGTTATATTTTTTCCTTTTACATGTTTTGGACCAACTTTTGATTTTGCATTTCTCAAGTGGTCAAATATCACATAGATGTTTACTCAAACTAAGGATATGCCTTGAATAATAAGATAATCCACACTAAAACTAATTTCATGTTCTATACTGCACAGTAGACATGACTGAACATGCATGAGTCTAAGAGCAGTCATGATGCAGTTCAGCAGCTCATTGATCAGTGGTGGAATAAGTAGTTAGAACCTTTGCCTTGATAAAAATAATGATACCACAACGTAAACATACTGTTACAAATTAAAGAACAGTAGCATTAACAGAAACATATACTTAACATATAAAAAATAAAATAAAATTATGCAGAATGCCCTCCATCAAAGTTATTAGAATTCCTGTACTTGCATTAACATGTAAGCAGCATTTTAATGTTAATCTGAACCTGCAAAGTTCAGCTGTCATAAAATGTAGTGGTGTAAAAAGTACAATATTTTCCCTGAAATAATGTGGAGTTCAAGTACAAAGTAGCATAAAATTAAATTATTAAAGTAAAGTACAGCAGGCTATTGTAATAAATGTAGTTGGTTACTTTCCATCATATTCTGTAATCAGTAACAAAATAACTGAAATATGATAATCATAGAACAGACCCTTCAAAATAATGCCAGCAAAATGAGTGCTGATCCGTTTAGGATGAAAATAATTGCTTACATGAGTTATGTTTTAGTGTGGATTCCACTTGAAAAATGATTTATTTCGTGTAATGATATATTTACACACAGACTTGCTGTTTTTGAGTAAAAGATGCAGGTGGGTTTTAATAACTCAGTTCAGTTCTTACTCATTCACAGTCAGTTTCCAAACAATATTCACACACATACCAACAAGAGGAAAACAGTGTTAAAAGGTTTAAAACAATGGATTTATTCTGTAAGTCTGTGTGAAACAGTCTTGAACACACCAGAACAAACCACTTGTCGAGAACAAATGAAGGGCTGTTGATAAAATCATTTCCCATTAAAGACCGGTTTGGAATTTAGTTGCGCAGGGATCAGTGTTATTCTCAGTGCAAAATTTTAAACAACACCTTGCAGTCATTTCCTGTCTTTTTCAATGACGGAAGTCATCCAGCAAACAAATAAGAAGGTTAAATTCCTTTTTTACAAATGTCAGCCTAAAGTGTTGACATTGTTCTATTGTCGAGCCCAGAGGAGCCTGCATCAATAATTCAGATACTGCTTAGCCTCTCTCACAGTGACATCTGTATTCTTACCAGATGTGGACAGTTTTAGTACTCTCATCGTTTAGCTGGGAATTCAATTTCTATCGCTGTGGCTTTTTGAGCCATAAATGAAATGTCATCACAATCTATAATGTCTTATATTTTGGCCTATATGACTGATTTTGAATCTGCTGGATGTGACATCACAAATGCACATGCATTTATGTGTTTATTTTTAGCATCCTGGAGAGTTAAATGGACATTTTACAGACACATTCAGTAGTTTTTTCATTCTTGAAATCTTACTAAGCTAAAGGTCAGAGTGTCCATGTGAGTATTTTTTGTGTGTGATATTGTTTGAGCTTGGCAATGAAATGTTCCCATAAATCAGAAAAAGATATTCCTAATTACTAAATTAAGTAATTAATCATATTACACAACAACATTTATAAAGCACCAGTGTGTGTTCTCATGTGGAGAAAAAGGCACTAACAAGCTGCTACTGTTGGTTAAATATGGTTGATTCACTTCAGCTTCCCCCCAGAGTAAACTTTTCTCTTTTAAGATAATTTGTTATGGTTGCACACTGAATCAGTGGTGACTGATAAAGTGGATGCATGTTTACTCCACGTCTGTGTGCTCCACTTTCCTCGCACACTTCAAAGGCAGGTCAGGTGAAATGACCATCTCCCCATGTGTATGGGTGTGTAACGCTCACTATATCAGATGGGGGACAAATTAAAGGAAAAACCTGAGGAACAGAGTGGAGAAACATATCGAATGCAGATGCTTCACTGCAGATGGGCTCACTGAATGGTCTGGTGAGTATGAAAATGATGTGAATAAAATGTTCTGGCCTTTAAAGCCACCTGATCTCAACACAGCATACACCATAAAATATTTTGGACCAACATGTAAGACAATGCTCTCCTCCACAGCGCCAAAACACCAAATGATATATTGTTAAATCTGTGGTTGTTTCTATGTCATGCGTCCTTTTACATCTGTCTATGTTTGTTTTTCTTTCTATCTGCTGTAGGTAGGTCTCTTTTGCGAAAGAGATCTTGATCTCAATGAGATTACCTGATCAAAAAAAGTTCCACAGACTTGGCAAGGAACATTGTACTGCTCTGTAGGCTTGCACTGGCCTGACTCCATACTAAGAGACCTGAAACATGAAGTCGACAATCAGCCATTGGTCAATGTTGACCTGTTTTGCAGTGTGTCCTGCACTGTTGGAACTTGTCGGCCCTCATTAGCCCTTGTTGCCTGTTGTTTGCCTGATTCAGCATGTTGAATCGACGTCGGAGACGGCAGAGCCCATCGATGAGTGAAATCACTCTGACTGGCAGTTCAGCTCAGTGGACAGCAAGAGAAACAAAAGTGAGGAACGCAAACAAAGTTAAATGGAAACAAACTTGTTATATAAGGTAAAATTATTTTTCTAGCTATTGAGCTTTTTAGCAGAAACAATTTTTTATTGTTAGTGTATCGTTTGCTGAATATGCTTTGCTCTTTTAGCATCCGGTTGTGTTGTTACTGTGCTAACTGGCTAACTAGCCTTGAATCTGTCCTGTTGGTTTTCCGGTTTCCCTTCTGGGATGACAAATACAGACTACTGCGGCCTGCTGGTATGGACAGTTATTTCCTCTCATACAGGTGCAAAACATACCTGCTAGTTGGCCATTGGCTCTAGTCTTTGCGTTATGTTCAGGTGCAGCCCTTTGGCTGAGACACCACTAGTTCTTTGATGTCGATTTGTGTGTCTGAGCCTTAAGATATTTCATGTTGGTTTTTCCTTTAATTTGTTGTGCATCTGTATGTGTTAGCCCCTGTGATAAACTGTCCTGTGAGTCCTGTCTCCTGTCTCTTGCATGAGATAGGCTCCAGCCCCTCATGACCCTGACCAGTTTAAGTGCTTTAGAAAATGAATGGATGGACAGGCTTTTATTAGCCTGTTAAAGCGAAACAATTCCTGCAGAGAGCCGGCCTACATGAGACCCAGCAGCACCAAAGTCACCATAAAACAAACCGAATACAACACATCAACACACACTGCTGTAACAAACAGCATACATAAACCCTGATGATGCATTGTTGTTACACTGAGTAGGAGCTCCATCTAGGTTTTATGTCGTATCAGACTGCTCATGGCAGAGCTGGGTGGTGTGACAGGCTGAGAGAGGAACCAGTTATGAGGCCTTCTGCCCTTTTTTTATGCATGTGAGATCCTTCAGACCTCACTCACATTACCTTGTAAAAAGTTTGAGGTGGTGAGATTTATACTCTAGCCTTGCTGTGGTCTTCATCGAGGGTGAAATACTGATCACAAGTAAAAAGGAGTGCTTTTAGTACATTTTTACAAGAGTGCTTTTTAGAAGTATTTCAGAAATGTGTCCAGGCAAGATGAGAAACCTGGCACCAGCGTGCCTAAACGGTTTAAGCACAGCATATCTTAGTGGTGGCATTTCAGCTGTTAGCGCTCAGTGTGTGGAGCAGGAGCATAAATATAGGGTATGAATACACTTATGAACACAATACCCTCCTCCTATGCAGCACATGTGCTTCTCAGATTCCACTTATCCAGCTGTTAACGTTTGAAGGGGTTTGGTCCGAACATGAGGAAAAAAATACCTCATATTCATCACCTTAATTCAAAAAGTCAAATGCTAATGTGTTCCTAGTTTGTAGGCAGTGCCTTTAGCTGCCACGCTAGTTTGATTTCCTTATGGTTACCATTCTTTTAACCTGGCAGTGTTTTGTGTTTTGTTTTTATCACTTTGGTTGGAAATTCATAATGTTATACAAACCATTTTCATATGTCAAAAAAGCCTAGCTGTAGCCGCAGCATGCATTTTATACATCCTGACCCCTCACAAAGACAAGGACAACAGCTGACATGCCTGCTCCGTCCCTCCCTCTCCACTAGACCTTTGTTATGTAGCTGATGTGTGGAAGTAGTACAAAAAGAGATGACAGCTTTAATGTGAAGAAGAATAATGTAATATCAGTGTGTTCCCAGAGCCAGGGCTGGTTCTGCTCTCCATTTACTGATCACCCAGCTTTCAGGAAACCCTGTCTGGCATATTTTAAAGCAAATATCTGCCCTTATTATCGCTGCCTTTGGTGTAATGAAGCTGACAAGATAATACTGTCACACAGTCTAATAAGAAGACACAGTCGACTGGTTTGTTGTAATTCATCGCCTTTGTTCTGTTCTCGCTCCTGTCTTTCCTCCTGCCGCCCACTCTTTCATGATTGTTTTGGTCATGATGATATCTCTTTGAAAATGAGAAGTAAAGGGGACGAATCAGGCCTGTTCAGTCTTTAGCATCTGTAGCCTCAGCAGCTACTGTCTCTTTTATGATTTTTTTCCCCCCCTCTGTCTACCACCCCCTGTTTCATATACGGCCCCTTCTATAGCTCATTCCTACTCACACAAGTGCATAACACACACACACACACACACACACACACACACTCTAACACACAGCAACTTTATCTCATCTTTGCAACCACAACAGTATGATGAAGGAAAGCTGCGCAGCTCCATCTCTGAGAAATCAGCAACTGTGAGATAATTCTGTAACTAATAAAGTGAAAGGAGGGGGGGCCTTTGATGGCTGAAGCTGAAAAGATATTTTATTTTTTTGTGTGTGGGATTTGCGATGTGTGATTCTATGGAGCGAGCTCGCTCCCCTGCTGCTAGGCTCTGGCTGGAAGCTGGCCCCCCTCTGGCTAATGTTATGGAGAATCGGAGGAATTTTATGGCTGTCTTTTCCCTCAGCCCCCTTTTTTCTTTTGTTCCCCTTTGAAGAATGACTTTAGACATTTTATTTACATATTTAACCATGGATGAAAGAAATGAAGGGTGAGGAAGCAAAGCTCCTTGGATTCTTAAGGGAATTTTGATCAGTAAAAATTAGTTGAAGCTAATACATTTTTGTTTGCGTAGTCTGAAATTAGGTGGGCATCAAACACGCCACTCTGATGCTGACATTTCTGAAATTGACGCCATCAGTTCTTTGATGGGGAAACACGATCCGCCTAAACCAACTCTGTATCAGTAAGAGTAATCATAGTATTTTCTCTTAATTGCTGCGGTTGGATGACTCGCATGCTGTTCCAACATGTGAGGTATGCTATGGGAGAGATGGGGGACGTTTTAGACATGTTTGGCATTGTTGTCGGCGTTGAAAGGGCATGTTGATTAAACGTACGGGTGGGGTAGGGCTATAATCTTCTTAACCAAGGCCCTCCTCTTCTCTTTCAGAGGGCACAATGAGAAGAAACAACACACTCAGTTGGAGGTGAGACTATTTGTCCACATGCCCTGCACATTGTCCAAGGATCCTGTTCTCCCTCCTGATCGCATGCATTCAGCGTTTAGCTCAGGATGATCCTATTTATCAACATAATCTGTTATTTTCTCTCTTATTGCCACTCTGCAAACTGTGAAGGGTTGGTGCCAAAAACCAAAAAAAAGATGATGGGAAGCATCTGAGCACGGACAGTAAGGAACATAATAGTAAAATCATGTTTTGAAGGGATAATGCTTGAATATTAAAGCAAAAGTCTTTCCTATCGCTGTTTTAAAGATCTTTTTTTGCAACTGTAGGCAAAGATAATTCTGTGAAATATCATTCATGGTATTTTTCTGTCCTGTTTGAAATGTCTGAGCTTTAATAAGAGCGCCAGTTTTAGTAAAGGGTCAGACGTTTTGAGGAAACGCATATGAATCAAGCAATTAATAATTGAAGAGCCCTGTCAACATCAAAGCCTGCAGTATTCTTTGCTCATATGGTTTAAATAGTTCAATAAAGTAACTTATTAATGAGGACTAATTTGTCTCACTCTTCTTTTCACTTTGCTCCATTAAAAGCTGCTTTGTTTCACTGCTGTTATTATGGGTAGAGTCCCATCAGTTGAAGGTTAACCCGCTGACCTCATTCATTGTGTATTGTGGTTGATAAGAGGAAGTCACTGCGTTATTGCAACCTTTCAAGTGTTTATAGAGTAGATTAGTATAATTATAAGGACGGTTAGCCTTTATATGAGCAGGGAAGCTGTCAGCCAATCTGCAATAAACAGCGTTGTAATGAATTTTGTTTGTTACGAAGCCCAGTAACATCTGGGCTGAGGCTGCTTTGAAACAGCAATATTAGTTTAGTGGAGTGTTCTTACATCATACTCTTTCATGTGGTGGTCGTTTAACAGCAAAGAGAAGAGGAAGGGAGGAAGAAGTGGTGGAAGAGGAGGAGGAGGAAGAGGAGGAGGAGGGGGAGGAGGAGGGTTGTTGGAGTTCAGCAGCTTGAGACGAAGCAATGAACCAAAACAGTAACAGTCAACTGCTTGCAAAACCCATTTTTGTTTTAGAAAGTCACATCAGACCCAGCGGAGACGTTTGCGAGAGCTGGTTCTGCAAAGTTCTTTAAAACATGAGAGTGATTAGTGGTCATTATAGATGTAGGAGGGGGGGGTAAAAAAGTCAAAAACATTTTATTGCCTGCATCGGTGAAGGACGCTGATGGCAATATTATTACCCGAGGTCCTCGTGGGGGCACTTGAGTGTGAATTGCTAATCAGGAAGGCCTTCTCTGGTCTAATCCCTCTTTGAGTGGCCGACCCGGAATCAGCGCGTCTGGGGAGACTCCCCACTGCTTCTGGCTCTGGAGGCTCCATTCAATAGCACAGCCCTCCTGTCCCATTCCCACAGTCCCCTCACACTGTGCATTGCAGCCATGCATGCGCGCACACACACATGTGCACACACACACACACACACACACACACACACACACACACATATCCTCCTCTAACCAAATTAGATTAGACCCTTCCCTTTCTCCCCAGCAAGGCGCTGGTCTTTTCTCTGCCCGGTCATTTATCCTACCCCCTTTTGTCTCTGCTTTATAAAAGAGAAACAAATTCCCAAACAACTCCGCTCCTAAGAATGCACTGGTTTGGAAGAGGATGAGGGAAGGGCAGACATCTTTAGCAGACCTTAGGTGATGCTATAATATCGCCATCCCTTTGGTGTGTCAGCTCTAATGATGTGTGGGGGAGAAGAGTGGTGTGGCAGAGCAGTGAGAACAACGCCAGCTGTGCATCCTGTCAACCTGTTACCCCACAACAACACTGAGCCGTTTCTGACAGCAACACTAAGGATCTCTTTATTGTGGCCCCCTCGCTAACATTGTCCAACATTTGCTCTGCTTGGCCGTAAATCCTCCCTGACTAGAATAGATAAAGTGCAGTTGGCGAACTGTCTGCGTGAGACGTTGTGCACCAGTGTGTCCGAGTCCTGCAGTATTAGTTGTTTTGATTCGTTGTATCTTTATTCCTTGTAAACCAGTAATGGACACTGACGCATATAGGCAAAATAAAGGCCTCTTTTGAAAGGGTCTTTTGTAAGAAAGCCCTGGTGGAAGCTTATTCCTCCTGGTTCAATGTGCAGCCAAGCTATCCCAAAAGCAGCAAATTGAGATCAAAGCAAAATTAAAGCTGACTCGTTCAAAGCAAGATAAAAATGTGTGAGCCTGCAGCAATATTTTCTCTATTGATTTCCTCCTTTGCTTGCACTCCGTGGGACTGTGCTGGCTGTGCTGTGCTCAGCGCCAACATCGGAGACTCTAAGGCTGCTGCAGGGAGAAAGGAAATGACTATCGATACAGACAGAAAAACACTGTCATAATGATCAGGGATAAACGGATTTCACACAGCGCTCGAGATCTAAGTGATTGGGTAACTTTTCATTGCCATCCAAATCTGTTTTCACTTTGCATTAAGACACAGGGAAGAATAATGAGAACATCTAATGGCAAGCATGAGAGTGGCATAAAGAGCGAGCATGGGAACAGCATTGTCTTGTGCTGTTATTAGCTGTGATTCTCTGGATAGAAGCAGGCGTGTTGAGCCAAGTTTTGTCATTGTCTTCTCATCCGGTTGCATGGATCTCTTTTTTAAGGAACCACATGTGGAGCCTATCTCTCTGAAGTTTATTTAGATTCGCAAGAACACTGAAGAGCGTCTTTCACAGACATTTCTCTGGCCGTTTTTTATTTGCTTTTATGTTCAGCGCTAGTACAAAGGAACAGGCACAGATGAAGTTTTCTCAGTGCCGCACAGCAGATAACTGCACATTGGAAAGTTGTCAGCTTTAATTAGAGAGAGCTAGCTCCAATGTGATGTTCCAATAATAACACAACAGCAAAGAAAATGTCTTTGTTATGTTGAGCTCAAATCTGGGTAATTATGGGTAATTTACCGACGCTCTACTTGCGCTGCAGGTTGTCGGCAAGGTGTGAAGGCATGAGTGAAGGTGCAGGTGAAGGATTCAGCTCTGTGTTTGAAGTCCTGAGAGGGATTGACAAGCCTTGCAGTGAAACCTGAGCAGGTATGAAGACAAGCTGGAACAATCAGTGTCTGCAGACACCCCAGACCAAGAGTGTTTCTCTCTTTCTGATGTAATTCTCCTCATGTTGGATCTTTACACAGTCTTGCACATCAATCCTTATCTACAGTAGAACAATGCAGCAAAAGATGTCGGAACGCTGATAAGAAATCTATAATGTCTGTCAGTCGACACTGGAGGCTTCAACGACCTGACAAAATATGAAGTCTCTTTGTTTTCCCGCGTCTCATGCAAGAGTGCATTTGCACATCTTTTACGCTCTCTTCACCTTTCTGTTGTGAGGTGTAACACCTGGGCGAGCTGAAAAGGAACATGAATCAAGCTGAGGAAAATGTCTTTTAATCTGTTTCAGATATTGTTTCATAGCTGTAAGCAGTCTTACCTCATCTGTGAAGCTTCCTCTTCAGACAGAGGGATCACTGTATCTGTAGGCATTCCTCGGGCTCAAATATCAAAACAGCACTAAATAACCTGTCATTCTCCCTCCCCTGAACATAGACGTTGCTGCGTGATCAAGCTTGTGGTCCATGTTTTGAGGGAAAATCACCTTACAATGGTACAACCTCTGAACTTTAAAGGTTATACTGTTGTGGAGTAACAGACAAAAACAGTGTAATACTTTCTGAAAGTTGAGGCGTAATCTGGAATAAAAAAAGCTTTTATTAAGTGATCTTTATATCTACAGTTCTGGATGCAGTAAACTGCCTCAGAGACAATATAAATGATAGCAGTACAAATATCTTGTTTTCACACATTTCAGCCCTTGTCAAAGCGACAGCTGTTGGTAACCCAGTTATGGAATGTGCCTGTGGGTTTTTTTCTTCCCTCCTCTTACACTCTGAGCAAGTGTAATGGCTGTTTGACTTCTAACTGTTTGGTGTTCAAGAGATGTCCCAGACAGTGATATCAAAGTTAATACCAAGTGATTTCCATTCCACATCAGTGCCTCCTGAGTGATCGCATGGGGAACCTGTGACGGATCCAACACTGTCAAAAGAAAAGTCACCATAACAGTCAGTCAAAACTCGTCCTGTTTGACACACATTTCATATATCCTGTTTGATATGCTTTAGTTTTATCTCCAAAGTATGCGGGATATATATCTTTGGGGAAGGGCTGTTTTTACTATGATTAAACAACACATGAGACAATATGCATTTATCTCCATCTATCACACAAACGCATATTCCTTTTACTGCTTTATAGGTCATGCAGACGAGACCATCGCTGCCTCTTGTTACACGGATGTTGAAACAGAGGCTTTAGTAGAGAGATTTAAAAGCAGTTTTATTGGGGATGTCTCCGATAAGAAGCCAGTGACTTAAGCAAAGATGAAGAGTGTTTAAAGATGGCTGTTGTTACGATGTACAAGAGACCAGTGCAGATTGGGTGTGACAGACTCAGGCCAGGTTTGAGCTCTTAAGCTCGTTAGCAAAAGCATTCATGGACGAAAGCTCAGAGCTGTTCTTTGTCTGCCTTGTAAAACCACTATTATTTCATTTAAAACAAAGTTTCTTATTACAAACTGTCATGGCAACCCAGTCAAGGGGAGTTCATGTCTTTGACTACAAGTGTGTTCAGAATTAAACAGATTTTCACCTAACTTTATGAAGTTGAGTGAAATGTTTGCTGAAATGCTGGACAATAATCTGTATACAGTGGCTGCTGCTATAGTGACTTCATGAATGTGTCCACATAGCGTCTCTCTTTGGCAGAAAGCAGGGCGCTGGGGAATGCTTTGTTAAAAAAAGTGCCACTGCACTTGAGTTTTGTTTCTATGACAACAATATCTTGACATCAACATTAGCTAAGTAGCTAACGTAATGCTACATTAGAGGTCTGCAGTGGGATTGGGATTCTGCGTGTGCCATGGGACCAACTGCAAATCTTGCAAAACAGATCTGTTTTATCTTTGCCCCGGGTGGGAGTGGGCATCAATAAAACAAAACAAAAAAAAAAAAAATGGGGGTCTCAAAGATGAATTGACATAAAGGACGGAGAGGTCAACAAGTGACATGCAAAAGGTAACATATATGTAATAACACTGAATCCCTGACACATCAGAATAACTGTAATTATGAATTTAATTTTGCACTAGAACATATTTTGCTGCTTATTACCGGCAGTTATTCATTCATTTTCTGTAACCGCTTATCCTGTTAGGGGTCACGGGGGGGCTGGAGCCTATCCCGGCTGACATTGGGTGAGAGGCAGGGTACAGCCTGAACAGGTCGACAGACTATCGCAGGGCTGAAACACAGACAACCATTCACACTCACATTCACACCTACGGACAATTTAGAGTCACCAATTAACCTGCATGTCTTTGGACTGTGGGAGGAAGCTGGAGTACTCAGAGAAAACCCACGCTGACACAGGGAGAATATGCACACTAGCACAGAAGGGCTCCCCCACCCATGTATGGTCAGAATGTTTGCTTGGTGGGCGGGAGCTGACACACACCCTGTGGGAATGGGTGCCAATAGAAAACACTGCGGGAGCAGGCAGTGATGGTCAGAAATCCAGCAGAAGCGGGACAAGGAAAACAGTCCCGCACAAGACTCTTCATTACATTGACAGAGAGTTAGCTATATAGTTAAAAACAAGCTTATAACATGTATGGTGAATACTTTTTTTCTGTCTTTGTTGTGATAGTTTGATACAGCTCAGGAAAGACAGTAAATAAAGGAGTGGCAGGGACAACACCAGTGCCAGTTGTTGTGAAAGTCTCTTTTCACAGTGTAGCACGACATAGCTGCTGGGCGCTAAGCATTTTCTGTAGACAGCTGCATGTGGCCGTACACACTCTCTCCTGTCTGGGAGAATCTGAAGATGCCGGCACTCAGAAAAAAATGTTATGTTGACAGAGGCCCTCAAAACAATAAATATGTGGAAAATAAACTTTCTTTATGAGACTTAAATGGGACAATGGATACCATTGTTATATCTGTCCCATAAATATAAGACTACAGCCGGCAGCAGCTTAGCAGCAGAGCAAACTGGGGTACGGGCTCTGTCTAAAGTTTTGCTAAGGTAAGCTAATCTGCTCCTAACTGTAGTTCAATCAGGAGAGACACGTTTTTTATGGTAAAAGAATATTTGGGATGGAGAAAAATGTGAAAGGGTGAGCACGAGAAAGGTCTACCTGATTGAACTTATGCTGAGCTTCATTTGTATATTTACCATACAGACATAAAATTGGTATCTCCTCATCAGGGGCAATTGCTCTGAGACAACAAGGGAGACTGAACTTCCCCTAAAATTTCATAGAAGAAATGGTCAAATATGCACTATTGAATTTACATTAAAATAAGAATTTACATTGCATTAAACATGCGCTAAGACGTGTTTAACATCATGACTATGATGTTCAAACGTCAGCTGTTTATCACCAGTTTTCAAACGCAACCTCCCTGTCATACATTCCTGTGTCAGCACGGTGGACGCGGAGCCTCCAAGCATTCCTATGAGACAGCGCTGAGCTGGTTTTTTTCATGCAGCAAAGTGAGACGGTCATTGGATATATGCGATAAAATCGTCACTTCCAGGGAGGCTCAGCTTCCCTGGGACCTAATGGAGCAGTAGGTGGGAGAGGAGGCATGGTGTATGCATGATGACTGGAGTCTAGGAGTTTTGTTGTGGTTGTATGGCATGAGTGTGGTTGAAAAACAGCTTCAGTTAAATGTTCCTTTTATATGACAGATTTTATGACGTAAACCAGCAGCCGCCACTGCTCCTCATCTAAATCTCCCCAAGACAGTGAATAAGCATTAGCGCTACCCCAACTAAGAATTATCCTGGTTGACCAATAGTTGTCATTTAGGGCCATTAGTCAACTAGTCGCCTGCATGTTTATGATATTAATTTAATTATTAAATTATATATTTTGGGCGGGGCAACACAATGATTTCAGTTTAAGGTGTGAGAAAGAATAGTATCAGTAACATTGTTAACACTGTGCTACATTACAGAGAAATACAAAACGAATTAACCTTCATTAATTTAGGCCTATATTTTATCTACAAGTGCACGTCACACACTGAGCGAGCCGCCTGTTAAAGATGCTGTCAGCAAAGCAGTAATGATCGTGCTAAGTAGCTAATGGGCATGTAGCTACTTACATGTTTAAGAGGATACGTCGTGCTTGATCGGAAAAAGTTTACCTGCAGAGTTTACATAATCACCTTGGGTTCATCCTTCACCTTCTCGAAATCATCCCACACTTTGGATTTCCTGTCTGTCATGTTATTAATTAATAGTAAGAAACAACGCAGGTACCAGGCCTATAAATTAACGTGACTCCTGTCTGAATGCTGAGCATGGTCACTTCCTGTGTCTGTCCTTTCAAATTAAAGTCCCACATAGGACAGTCAGGTTAGGTTTTGATTTTTTTATACATTTTTTTTTTTTTACATATTTGTTTATTAATTTGGACTAAAGGTGTATGTAGACTGACTGTGTTTCATCTGAACACCACGTAACTTTGATGTTTTTTCATTGATGTTCGTGTTATTTCATGTAATGGACAGTATTTCAAAACTGAGATGTGTTTGTGTCTGTTTGTGCATGTCGTAACCTCTTTCTGCTGTAACAATCTATATAACCTCCAGATTCTTCCTATCATCTACCAGATGTTACCACAATGATGACGTGTGAACATCACTAGAAGGACAGCAGCCTTTTCCATGCTTGCATCCAATTATTATTCTGTTTCATCTTCACTACAGATGTTGAGAGGATCTGCGCCTTCATTCGCCTGAGAGCAAGACCAAAAGGAGGGTAAAGCAAACTTGTGTGTCTCAAGTGCCGTCTTGAGTGTCAGTGCTGTTGACAGTGTGGGTTCAGAGTCAGCAATGTTAGCTGTCTAAACAGGGTGACAGCGGACGGCCCACTGTAGTGCAAATAGGTCGGCAGGAGTGAAAGTGGACACCAGCTCGGCTGGACCCCTGTCCTCTGAGAGTTGACACAACCTTGTTGGTGCCCCCCCTTCCAAACACCCAACTCCTCTCCCTTGTGACGACTGACACCCTTGTCCCCTATCCTCTCGCTATCACCATAAAGAATAGGACAAGTTGTCAACACCATGACCCTCTCTGTCTGGACAAACAACTGCAGCCTCTCTACGTTTCAGTGTCTGTTCCTCACCTCCTCTCCCTCTGTGTTTTTGACAGAGAGGCTGGTATTTCAGGTTCAGGATGTTTCCATTAGCACCTTTTGGTGAAGCCCTTTCATCCAGCCGTCACAGCCCTTGTGATCTGACCACGGTTGGGCTGTTAACCTGCCGCTGTGACGACGTCAAAGAAGACGGACCCGACAACACTGGGAGGATGTCCTTAGTTCAGCAAGAACTCCTTTTGTTTGCTCCCTCTCTAATAATTGTTTGCTCTGCTGTCTGGAGGTGTTTGTTTATGCCTGTTGACATTTGGCTCAGTGTTGACATCTGATATGTGTTAGCAGTATCTGTCATTCCTGAGTGCAGTACAGTCCATGGTGAAATGTAATGCTTGACATTGTTGTTTTAGATCAGAAGTATGAGGATAACATTTCTTGTTGGCATCCTTACAAGCATTTTATTTTATCATTTACATGTTCACACAGTATAGCAGAGTCAGAATAATCTGTGCTCAACTGGTAAGTCACCGCAATCTCTCATTCAGCATTTCTTTTATCAGTCTTTCTGAGAAGTGTCTGGGGTTTACTGTTCATATTCTGAGATAAATTAGGATCAGCTACTCCACCTGCCATTAAAAGTTAAAACCTTCCTGATTTTCACAAACGATGCAAAATCACTTCATCATATTTGGTTTCATCATTATTATTTCATTATTATAATAACTTCATCTATAGGTGCATTTCCAGCCACCATTTTTTTCCGCATGAAGAAACCTGAGTAGAAATGCCTAAAGTAGGGGGGAGAAAGATATCACAAAAAAAGTTTTTACATTGGGTGGAAATTGGTGTATCAATAAAAGCAAAATGCAAAGAAGTGCAATAGAAACAGATTATGGCTGCTGTCAAATAGTTAAAAAAAAAAGAAAAAAAAAGATGTATTATGTCTTTTTCTAAGCACTTTTCCTTGACCTCAATTGAAAACAAGCATGAAGTCAAGGAAAGATGTGCAAGTGAATTCATAAGAACCAAGGAAATAAAAAACTGCGGTGCTAAGAGAATCCAACTGCACTTACACTGGGTACTGTGGTGGATGTTATTGATGTGGGTCTGCTGTAGTGAAACTACAATGTTTGAAAAATGGATCACCAAAAGTGCATCTTAGATACTTTACCTTGTGCATTCTTACCATGTTGTTT
Organism: Epinephelus moara; assembly: GCF_006386435.1. Lineage (NCBI taxonomy): Eukaryota > Metazoa > Chordata > Actinopteri > Perciformes > Serranidae > Epinephelus > Epinephelus moara. The sequence goes on from NC_065513.1 coordinate 13,237,120, forward strand.
TATGCAAGCTATATAGGCTAACAACCCAGTGAAAACTAATACTTCATTACAAGGTTAAAAAAGAAAATGAAATATATGCTGCCAGTCACAAAAGGGAAATAAAATGGTTGTCATATTGAGAATAGTTTGTCACACTCACCCTCCTGTTCGCGCATATTTATCAACATGAATACAAATTGACCCTTCATTAAGTTCCACCCCCAGATGCAGACTGGCCAATCATAATGTAGCATCGGGCTGGCTCAGACCAGGTTCTGACAACAACACAGCTGTGCTCCATTAGATTTAATGCAATGGTTTGAGATTTCCTTCATTTTCAGGCTGGTTTAGATTTGGAGCTAAATGTTGTGCCTGGGGCACGTCGTGTATTAATAATACTCGTTACCTGGAGAGGTTGGAAAAATATTTCTTCACTGTTCCAAAACCAAAATCAAACCTTGAAAAGTGTAGGGTTAACTAGCTAGCTACTGAAGATATAGCCTACTGAAAGTATACACATGCTGCTTTTGCTTTTTAATGATTATAACAGTGAAAGACTGACCCTGCTGCACAGGAACCAGTGAAGGGAAGCAGGGAAACTTTGCTGTGTTTCATCGCATTGTGGACAGATGAACATTGTTTGACTTCCCCCAGGCATCCCTGCCTGTCTGGTTGCGGAGGTCCTGGCACACCTGCACACACTGTGATGCCACAGAGCTGGATCAATATCGGTCAAGTTTCCCTTTATATTCATTGTCTTCTGTCGCAATCAGCAGTGATGTGGTGGTTCACTTTTACACTGTGATCTGTAGCCTATAGTTCGGCTTTAGCTTCTAACTAACTTTATCTTTTTAACTTGTTGCTGCTGAGTCAGTTTGACATCCTGGATATATCCTTCAAGTGCATTATGTAGACCCGTCTGTCTGCTTCTCTCTGGAATCACTAGTTAATTTTTCTAAAAATATGATAATATTTCTTCAAGGAGTGCAGTTAGTTACAGTGTGGGCTCCATGCTTACTCTGACAGCTTTTTGGAGCCTCACAAAGGGGCGGGATCTAGCAAAAGGTTAGTTAGTGTGATTGTATAAAATAATAGCTGGATTTATGTAAGATAGGCATGTTTTGTTTTTTTTTCGTGAATGGCTGAATGGTGAATGGTCACTTAAAATGTTGCTGGCAAAAAACACTGTGGGATGGCATTATCTCCTGTCCTTTTGTAAAGGACGGTCCACTGTACCCTATGCCAAAGAGATAAAAGATGAAGCACCTTTCCTTAGCATAGAGAATTCGACCAGCTATTATCATGGTGGCCACTTCAAGACCTCTAGGTCATTTCACTCAGTTGGGAACCTTCCTAGGCAAAAAAGCAGACCTGATGTAGAAGAAGCATGTGACTTAAAATGTCCGTTGAAACTTCAGCTCCACTAAAGAGACTGAAATAGCAACAAACAAAAACATCAAATGTGTGTGATGCGAAGAGGAGGCTGTATACTTCCTCAAATGACAAAATATGTGCAGCAAATATGTTGTATTTCCAACAGGTTTTCTGCATTATTATGTCATCTCATTGCACCCTCCTCTTCTGCATTTTAATAGCATTCAACTGGAGCATCCAACTGTGCATTAAATCTTTTTTTCTTCTGTAGATTTTCAGACAATTTGGTTAAAAATTTCACTACATTTGGAATGAAACATGTCACGTTTCTAATGTTTTAGCTGTAATCTCTGATTCTGATCTCTGATGATATGCTCTGCTGAACAAAATTATTATTACAGACCTATCTCAGCTAGACACGGCTTCTTGACTTGCCCATGGACTTTGTCCAAACTATATATAAAGATGCGTCTGTACTTCCTCCCAAAAATGTAGCCAAAATATTGTGGATACGTGTGCTGCCGTCTTGCCCTGGTGATGTCATTTCAAGCCAGAGATTGTGCTGTGGCAATCAGGAAGCGGAGCCGCAATATCAAGGTCTTGCCTGTGCACCTGTCTGACCCAAACATGAGCAGTGCCATTGATAGCGAGTACACAGATTGGCATTCGCAGCTGTCAATCATGACGTCAAACACCTTTTTATAGCATCAAATAACTAATTAAAACAAAACTTATGAGATAAACAAACAATTACATTAGTATGATAAGCACTGCCTAAAATGACAGAAACCACCTCTGAGAAAAATTTATAGGCCATGTACTTTGCTTTTGTTTTTTTTGTTTTGTTTGCTACATCTTCCATCTGCTAACATGGAGGGGGCAATGTTTATGACCTATACTGCCACCAATCACCACGGGGTGACAGAGATATTTCAGGCTCACTTTCGGGGAGCTGTCAGGTCGCAATGTGCCCTCATACTGTTCATATGATATCTAACGAATTAGCAGCCCATGAATGACATTGTGTACTTAAGATAAAGTAACGTACTTAAAGTAAAGCCATGTAAGCTTTACGTTAAGTATAACTAAAGTTACCTTAGTAAGTAAAGTTACTTTGGTTAGATTTAGAAAAAGAATCAGGGTAACAACATATCTTAAAATAACTCAAAATTCACTTGGTTTCACATGGTTCTGAACACTGGTCTTCTGGGGGTAAGTCCTGTGTTGTTTGACCCATCCACCACTCTTACCTGCATCCTTACACAAACTTTTAGTCTTTATACTACTTCCTTCTCTACTCCAATCACAGCCTTCCCAATTACATAGGTTGTACACAAATAACAGGCTCATGACTACATGGTTTATTTACAACTGTGGTTCATTACTTTTTGTACGTATACATACAAATATGAGAACAGCCTGCATGTCATCCATCTGTATATACAGGTATTGATTTTGTTAAGCTGGTCATGTTTAAGCTGAGCTGTCTCGGGCTTATGGAAAATGATGTTCAGTAAAGTTCACTGAAAACAGATATATTGAAAGCAATATGAGAATGTTTAAAATAAAAAAAGAATTGTCCTCGAGACACAAAGAGTGAACCACATAACATACTCTTGAGTAGTTTTATGTTCCAAGGCCGGGTTTTTAGTTATTAACGTTTTTACAAAGCTCAGTATGATTTTGACTGATGTTTTCTGGAATAGAATCTAAAAGTTACAGTTTCACTTTAGGTCTTTATAGTCACATGTGTTTGTGGTAGAGCTACATTAGAAACGGATTAAGCATCTATAGTTATGAATAAGCCTGGCCTCTGCAGAGTAATGTGGGCTTCAACCAGTGATTTGTTCCTTGCCAGACATTTTATCTCTCCTCATTGGCATCTAATAAGTCAAACCATTAAAATGATTAATCAAGTTCTCATTGAATACCAAGGGACATACTTCAATTGATGGGGCAAACAATTAATGGCATCCTGTTTATTTGAAGTGATTATACTGGGTTTGTTCCCATCTGCCTCGTGGGAGGAAGTGGCGTCCCTGGTGCAGATGCTGTTTGTCAGAAGTCAGAACGGTGAAGCAGCGAGCCAGCATGCAACAGAGGAGATTCAAGCAAACTGAAATAGAACAATGGCTCTTCCAAGCCTGTATCCTATTTCATAGGGAACAATGCCTAGTTTGTGGCACTTTTCCATACACATGAAAGACAAGCCATGCTTCTATAGCTATACACTGTACGCATTTTTGTGATATTTTGGTTCCATTTGTTTTGAAGTGTGTTAGGGGAAAGACAAGCCTCTGCATAGCATCAAATGCTCCACTCACTTTAAAGGATTTATGATGCGGATATAATCATTTAGTTCCAGACTGTGTTTTAATGCCTATACGTATGGTATATTTATGATTGGCTGCTGCGCCTCAGGCCCCTGCCTCATACAGTAGGCCCAGGACTGTTTGAGCAGCAGCTGCAGTGAATGACTTTACTTTTTATCCCAGCATTGTTTTGCAGTTTGCACCTACAGCTGTTTTTGGTATATTACAAATAAGATTAAATTCAAGACATTAAAAGGAGTCAGCACTAGAAATAGTTTAGTGACTGCTCCCATCTTTGTGAGGGCCCCCCTGGCCAAACTGTGGTTTCAGGGGACTCCTCCTCCACTTATTGTCCAATGGCATGATTGTTTGTTGTCGTTGCGGTATTGTTTTCACTGTCACTTTTTGATCTTGGTTTATGGTCCCAGATGTTGGCAGAGGGGTGCAATCCCACAGAAAAGACATTGCAGGGCTGCGTCTGATGTTCTCTGTGGTGTAGTGCTGCTAAAACAGCAAACACAGATTCCTCCCACTAAAACACCAAGCAGCCATAGGTCTGCACTGGAGAGAGATGTGGCTTAAGCCCGTGGCAACCTGTTTTGTTAGCCAAGTTAATAGCTTTTTATTGTTTTGCAATTGTTAACATAGATTCTGAGACACAGGAGATTTATATCCAAAAAAACCCAAAAACATGTCTACCAGTAGGTTTAGGCTACAGTTGTGGATGGTACCTGTTTTTCTACAGTGTGTTTTGCAGGTACTGTTGCTAACACTGTTGCTAACGCTGGGAATCCTGCACTCATTTCCCCTCTCTAGGTGACTTCCACCTCCACTCCTCTGGTTGCTGTCCGATTGATGTGAGGAGGCCACCCTGGTCTTTTTCTGCTTCTGTAAAGGTTAGGAGATGTGAATGAATCAGTTCTGTGTGTGCCCAGGGAAGAGGCAGCACAAAAGCCTGTTGTGGGGGGTGAGATGGCCCCAGTATAGCTTCTTACCACCAATCAGCAGTGATAAAAAAAAAAAAGAGGAGAGGGAGCCAGAGGCGGCAAGGGGAGTAGAGCTCCTCTGTAATTACAACATGGTCTTAAAAAGCAAATACCAAGCCCTAGCAACCTCAGCCGGGAGACAGAGAAAAAAGGGGGGGAAATAGTGGAGGGGAGGGGTAGAAAAAAAAATAGGCAAGGGGAGTTAAGAAGCGCCACAGAGAGCGACCCTGCAATGACCTCGGCTCTCCAACAATCGTCCCCTGCCAGCTGGAGCCAGGGTTAGGGGCGAGAGCGAGGGGCCGGGCAGGATCCCCTCCGATTTATGACTGACTATAAGGCCCCTGAAAGAAACCCAATCACCCAGGATTCCTGCGCAGCATGACTCTGGCTGGAGAGAATAGATAGCCCAGGAGAGTGTGGGACTGGGGCTTCGGCGGCAGAGCCAACGGCTCATACACAGGCACTGACACAGAGGGCCACTTTACCAAGGGGAGGGCCAGTGGGCACTGGCTCTATTATCTGCAGCTCTCCGCATTGAGCATGATATCATTACACTGTGCCGACTCTAACCTCAGCTGCGTTCAACGACTGCCCAAACTCATCCTCTGAACTCTCTTTGTCCAACATATTTCACAACCTGGATTTACATGCACCCGGCTAATTGCTCTATCTGTCTAATTAGTAGAAATTTAATGGTTATTAAATTTCAACCTGCTATCAATGTAGAGTGGGAAAGAGAGAGGCAGGCTGAGAGTAGGGCATGAAAAGAAAGGGAGAAGGCAGCTGTCTTTTAAAGCGGGGTAAGCCGCGCTTGGAGCTACCCCGCTGATCCATTAGCATATCTGAATGATCCTGTTCCTGCACAGCCACCACCACGCTGCAAGGTGGCACATCTGAAGAACGCGCCCTTTGAATGCGCTTGCAAGCTGGGGAAACTCTTATTTTTCAGCCCGTTTGAAAATCCGGAGACAACTTGATGTTTGAGAAGCCAACAAAAATAAAAGAGGGAGAGAAAAGGGGAGAGGGGAAGAAAAAAGTTTGAGGTTTTGAGGAGGACAGAGTTTTACAAGCTTTTTGAAGCTGGATACTTAATAATTCACTTGATGCTACAAGCAGCAGTGAGGCAGTATGGAAACACACTCATGCATGACAACAGTTTTCATCGCCTGTGCGTTGTCAAAAGAAAGTGTGTCACAACCCCTGGTTCAGGCAACAGAAATGTAGTATTTTGTGGAAAAGTGGCATTTCAGGGATCCTCAAAAGCAAACTAATGTTCGACAATGGATTTCAGTAATTGTGCTCACGAAATTTAAAGAATTTAGTCCAGCTTAAATTGATAATGTGAGCCACTGGCTTTACCTTCATGTTATCCCCTCACAGACTTACACGAAACAACTAAAATGATTCTCAAGTGGCTGCAGCTTCATGTTCAAAGCACCATTATAGTGCACTGACACTGAACCACCCGCCTCACACTGCAAAAGAATTTGCAACATGTAAATAATTATTAACAAAGTGTTACAGAAAACAGGTTTGGCTGGATGCATCCCTTTGGTGAGACACACCCAGTATGTGTTGCACAAGTAATACAAGCGGCTCTGAATGTTTTGAACGTATAATATATCTGTACATTCTGATCCTGATCTTATTTGGTAAATGTGTCAGAGCTTAGGGTTTTTTTCTTTCCCTTTTTTTTTTTTTTGATCAGCCTTGAAGTTGGTCTCCCCTCGGCCACAAAGCGGGCTTCTATTGACTGGTTCCAGGGAGCGTATTGATGGTTCCATAATTTGGGCACAGGAACACAAAAAGGCTGACCCCCGCTGGGCTCAGCACGACAGCCCAGTCAGCAGGGAGGCTTGCATTTATTAGCCTGGGAGAGGAGCTCCTGCAGAATTAAAGCACATTCACCCACCCATTGATCTCTGTCATGAAAACAATACTCGCCTCCCTCTCTGGCAGCGAGCTAGGCACTGCGCGCTCTGAGGTAATTCGGCGGCCATAGAAAACAGGATGGCTCACACCCTCGGGCTCCAAGTAAACTATTTGAAAAGTGAGAGGAATAGGATAAAAAAAAAACTAAGCCATATTAGATTATCAATCCACCTGTCCAATTGTATTATGCCATGAATCGGGATGAATGGTGGCTGAATATGAATGCAGCTGTTGTGTGTGTGCTTCCAGGGTGCAGAAACCAGTCTTTGTTTTTTTGGCTGTGTTGTGACATGTTGAATGCTACTTTATGTGCCTCTGGAGGATTCTGAGCCCAGGTTTCCTCCATTTTACTGAAAAGCTATCTGTGGATTGGAGCATAGATCAGCTTTACGCAGCTTACTGAACTTGTTTTTACTTTTGGCTCCAGCATTATGGTCATATGAGAGGTGCAGCGCGTGGTTGCATAGCTTCCGTCTCTCCAAGGGATCTTATCTGCTGGCCAGTGGACAAGAGTAATACATGGGATACAGGCGAGGGGGAATTAGGGCAGTATGTTCCAACACTGTGAGCCCCCACCATCTTAGTTTCTCTTAATCCACTGATAATGGCCTTCATCACCTCCAAAAATACCAGAGTCAGTCACAAGGCAGAAGCATGCCTTCTAGTATCTCCTATCTGATAGGGTGCACATGTGCGTGAGTAACGTGGTTCGTATGATATCTTCTGAAAATGCACATACAAAAGTTCATGTGATATCTAAGGAATTAGCACCCCATGAATGATGTTGCGTACTTATTGTAAAGTTGCGTACTTAACGTGAATACAGGTTTAGGCGGGTAAAGTTACATAGCTTTGGTTTCGAAAAAAAAAAACATGGTTGGGTGTCAGGTTAGGACAATGGGATGACATACCTTAAAATAACATAAAGTTCACTTAGTTTTACACGGTTTCAAACACCAATCTCCTTGGGAATTGTCCTGTGTCATACGTAAAGTTAGGTACTTAACGTAAAGTTACATAGGTTTAGGCAAATAAAGTTATGTAGGTTAGGTTTAGGAAGAGAGACATAGTAACGACATTCCTTAATATAGTACTTAAAGTTCACTGGTTTCACACAGTTTTGAACACAGGTGTCCTGGGGGAAAGTCCTGTGTTGTTTAACCCTGGCTCTTTACATGGACTTTTGGTCTTAATACTATTTCCTTCTTTACTCCCGTCAGTGCATTGGTAGGTACACGTACAAACAATAAGAATAGCCTGGTGTGAAACATAAACCCTGAAACAGCTTAACAGTTAAACCGCACAGCCTCCCCACAAGGATTCATAAAAATTGAGTTATCAGATAATGTTTTGGTCTGCAGGCCTTCCTCTGGACACACAAGAAACAACTTTGAGGAAGCTACGAGGGGGAGGGCTGCACCGAAACTCTCCTCTTCCTTTGAGTCAGTTGTGTGTGCGTGTGTGTACACGGCCCTGACTGTTGACCTAAGGAACTAGCAGGGCTTTGATGCTGCCCTTAGTGGCTAGCGTCCAAGGAGCGGGGGCCGTCTGGACTGTCCGGTCAACTCCTCACACGCAGGCCGCAGTGTCAACACAAGACACAAGAAGATAGGGAATGTCACACTTCACACATAGTTGAAAGCAGTGATGCGTCTCATTATGCCACCTAGAGCTGCTTTTGTCAGCTGGGGTTTGATGTGTGGAGGGGAAGGGCTCAGGGAGACGCCATGGCCTGGTATGGGGCCTGCCGCTGCCACCTTTGAAGTCACTGTCGGGACAAGGTCTTTCATATTTGCAGAAAAGAGAGGAAAACTCAAGGGATGGCCGTGATTGGCACACTGTTTTGTTAGCGCAATAAATGGCGTGAGCTAATCACCATTTGCACCCGCCCTGTTCATCAACCCTCTTGCAGCCCCAGGAGTTTTAAAAACAGTGCTTTGCAGGCACTTTTTTGGCTCCTCAAGCATGAAACTTCCTTTAATCTATTCTTACTCAAAAAGCCATTCAAACATCTTACATAAATTATGCTCTTAGCATTAGAATCAAAGGCGAGCAACATCTCCCCTCATGCTGTCAGTGAACCTTTTGATGGACAGATATATTGAGGCTTGCTTTATGGGAAGCATATGCGTATTGTAATTCCAAAAGCAACTTTGAAACTCGACTGCATCCCTCGGTTACAGCAAGAATGAGCTCCTAAACACTGTCACAGTTTCCCTTCATTCATTTCATGTCAGAAAAATACTGTCAAAAATGTTAACAGGACAGAAATCTGAGCAATGTCTGCTGCTCGGTATATCAAACTAGAGCACAATGGAAATTGTTCACTTGTCCTCAAAACTGTGGGATTCAGTGCATCAATTCCTTGCTGCATTAAAGGAGCTATATGTAAGAAATCTAAAGCAAATATTCGTAAAATCATCCTAATGTCACAGAGACTAAGGAATAATGTTCA